>NW_027671557.1:0-225816 GCF_964165515.1 Mesoplodon bidens
AGTGGAAAACACTACCAAGGCACTTGCTCCAGTGGTAAACAATTCTGAAATTGGTCAGAGGTGGGGAATCATCTCCCATAGAGCCAGCAGCGCCGCCCGCCCATGCAAGGAGCGTCCTTATTGCAAAGCTGGGGGACCGTGCCGAGGCCTCTGTGAGTAAACGTGAGCTGAGCCCCAGGCCAGCTGCTGCTGAACTGTTCCCACCCTTCCCAGGTGAAACACCTGAATATGTACAAGGGCTTGAAAGCCTAGAGGAAGGGCCGTGGAGCCACACCAGCGACAGCACGCAGGCCACCTTGGTGCCTGCAGGTCAGCCAGGATGGTCCTGGCCACGGGCGATCTTCTGGAAGCTTTCCATTGCCCTGCCTGAGATACCCCTCCTGTCCCGGCCCCCACTCCTTTTTTTCCTTCCTCACCTCAGCCCGGAGAGATATTCCAGTGGAAGTTATGGGTGACACATCCTCTTCTTACAGGTGGCAGCCTGGCAACTCCTGCAGAAAGTCCAGCAGAGCCCCACTCACACCAGGCCACCCACAAAGCCGTGGACCCTCACACCCTCCCACCAGCACAGCCCCGAGACTGCTGACGGGGCAGAGAATATGGAGTCAGGCACAGCTGCAGGGGCTATTGCTGCCTGGAGTGGTGTTTATATTGACCTCAACCCAGGCACACCTGGGGAGGTCTTGCCGGCAGGGTCAGGCTGCCCAGGTCAGCTAATCCTCAGCCCTCAGGGATTCACATTGCAGAAAATGGACCTCGCTAAGACAGAATATTCGCCAAGGAAAAGAAGCACACAATGCCATTTGCAGCACCGTAGATGAGTCTAGAGGTAATCACGTGACTTGGAGTAAGTCAGAAAGTGAAAGACACATATATCATATCACTTATAGGTGTTACCTATAAATTGATACCAGGGCAGATATTTCCACGGAGAAGGGCAATCACAGATTCATTAAACAAACTTATGGTTCACCAAAGGAAAGGTGTGAGGATTGAATTCATTACGATATTGGGGTTAACAGACATATACAAACACAGTAGACATATATAATCACCAAAGACCTACGGAGTACCAAGAGAGGACTACTCAACATTCTGTCATAACGTACATGGGAAAAGGATCCCAGGAAGAACAGACATATGTATATGTGTAAAAGAACCACCTCTTGCACACCTACAACAAGCTAAACGTTGTACTCAAACTTGCTGTAATAAAAAATAAAAAATTAAATTAAAAACACGAACAAGAAGTAGTGAGACAAACTTGAGGGGCTTTCTCCTGGCACATTCCGTTCTACATTCCAATCTAGAACGCGACTTCCATTGAGGCTCTGCTGCCCTAGTAACCAGATTTGGTAAGGGAGAACTGCTGCCACCTTGTGGCCGTTTCACACAACAGCAGCTTTAATCCCAGCGCTAATGGTCAGTGGATATTCCAAATCATTACAGGCCTGTAAATGACACCTGCCCTGAAAACAAATCCTGGGGTCATATATCGACCAAAAAATTCAAAAGACGTCCATATTTCCAAACGACAGTTTCAAGAGGCATATTTCACGCACATTAGTGTTCTGCTTCTTTTGCTTTCTTTCTTTCTTTGTTAAAAAAACGGGAATGGAAAAAGGCAACCCTCAGAATGGGCGAAAACGTTCACAAACGAATCAATGGACAAAGGTTTAATCTCCAATATATATAAACAGCTCATGCAGCTTAATATTAATAAAACAAACAACCCAATACAAAAATGGGCAGAAGATCTAAATAGACGTTTCTTCAAAGAAGACACAGAGATGGCCAAGACGCACATGAAAAGCTGCTCAACATCACTAATTATTAGAGAAATGCAAATCAAAACTACAATGAGGTAAGACCTCACACCTGTTAGAATCGGCATCATCAGATAATCTACAAACAACAAATTCTGGGGAGGGTGTGGACAAAAGGAACCCTCTTCCGCTATTGGTGGGAAAGTAAATTGATACAGTCACTATGGAGAACAGTATGGAGGTTCCTTTAAAAAACTAAAAAGAGAATTACCATAGGATCCAGCAATCCCACTTCTGGGCATATACCCAGAGAAAACCATAAATCACAGAGACACATTCACCACAATGTTCATTGCAGCACTATTTACAATAGCCAGGTAATGGAAGCAACCTAAATGCCCACAGACAGACGAATGGATAAAGATGTGGTACATATATAAAATGGAATATTTCTCAGCCATAAAAAGGAATGAAACTGGGTCATTTGTAGAGAAGTTAATGGATCTAGAGACTGTCATACAGAGTGAAGTAAGTCAGAAAGAGGAAAACAAATATTGTATATTAATGCCTATATGTGGAACCTAGAAAAATGCTACAGATGAACTGGTTTGCAGGGCAGAAATAGAGACACAGAGGTAGAGAACAAACGTATGGACACAAAGTGGGGGAAGCCATGGGGTGGTGGTGGTGGGATGAGTTGGGAGATTGGGATTGACCTGTATACATGTCTATGCATAAAATAGATAACTAATAATAACCTACTGTATAAAAAAAAATAAATAAAATTAAATTTCAAAAATTTTAAAAATAAAATGTAAAAATAAAACAGAAAAAATGTTCTTCCATTCACACTGATGTATTTATAAGAATGAATTATTTCCATGCTTATATCCATAAATACATAAAAGAAGAATAAAATCTAACTTGAAGCAAAAAAGAAAAAAAAAACTGAACCTAACAGTTATACAGAAGAAAACACTACCAAGGCACTTTCTCCAGTGGTAAACAATTCTGAAATTGGTCAGAGGAGGGGAATCATCTCCCATACAGCCAGCAGCCCCGCCCGCCCACGCAAGGAGCGTCCTTATTGCAAAGCTGGGGGACCGTGCCGAGGCCTCTGTGAGTAAACGTGAGCTGAGCCCCAGGCCAGCTGCTGCTGAACTGTTCCCACCCTTCCCAGGTGAAACACCTGAATATGTACAAGGGCTTGAAAGCCTAGAAGAAGGGCCGTGGAGCCACACCAGCGAAAGCACGCAGGCCACCTTGGTGCCTGCAGGTCAGCCAGGATGGTCCTGGCCACAGGCGCTCTTCTGGAAGCTTTCCATTGCCCTGCCTGAGATAACCCTCCTGTCCCGGCCCCCACTCCTTTTTTTCCTTACTCACCTCAGCCCGGAGAGATATTCCAGTGGAAGTTATGGGTGACACATCCTCTTCTTTACAGGTGGCAGCCTGGCAACTCCTGCAGAAAGTCCAGCAGAGCCCCACTCACACCGGGCCACCCACAAAGCCGTGGACCCTCACACCCTCCCACCAGCACAGCCCCGAGACTGCTGACGGGGCAGAGAATATGGAGTCAGGCACAGCTGCAGGGGCTATTGCTGCCTGGAGTGCTGTTTATATTGACCTCAAACGAGGCACACCTGGGGAGGGCTTGCCGGCAGGGTCAGGCTGCCCAGGTCAGCTAATCCTCAGCCCTCAGGGATTCACATTGCAGAAAATGGACCTCGCTAAGACAGAATATTAGCCAAGGAAAAAAAGCAAACAATGCCATTTGCAGCACCGTAGATGAGTCTAGAGGTAATCACGTGACTTGGAGTAAGTCAGAAAGTGAAAGACACATATCATATCATATCACTTATAGGTGTTACCTATAAATTGATACCAGGGCAGATATTTCCACGGAGAAGGGCAATCACAGATTCATTAAACAAACTTATGGTTCACCAAAGGAAAGGTGTGAGGATTGAATTCATTATGATATTGGGGTTAACAGACATATACAAACACAGTAGACGTATATAATCACCAAAGACCTACGGAGTACCAAGAGAAGACTACTCAACATTCTGTCATAACGAACATGGGAAAAGGATCCCAGGAAGAACAGACATATGTATATGTGTAAAAGAACCACCTCTTGCACACCTACAACAAGCTAAACGTTGTACTCAAACTTGCTGTAATAAAAAATAAAAATTAAATTAAAAACACGAACAAGAATTAGTGAGAAAAACTTGAGGGGCTTTCTCCTGGTACATTCCATTCTACATTCCAATCTAGAACGCGACTTCCATTGAGGCTCTGCTGCCCTAGTAACCAGATTTGGTAAGGGAGAACTGCTGCCACCTTGTGGCCGTTTCACACAACAGCAGCTTTAATCCCAGCGCTAATGGTCAGTGGATATTCCAAATCATTACAGGCCTGTAAATGACACCTGCCCTGAAAACAAATCCTGGGGTCATATATCGACCAAAAAATTCAAAAGACGTCCATATTTCCAAACGACAGTTTCAAGAGGCATATTTCACGCACATTAGTGTTCTGCTTCTTTTGCTTTCTTTCTTTCTTTGTTAAAAAAATGGGAATGGAAAAAGGCAACCCTCAGAATGGGCGAAAACTTTCACAAAAGAATCAATGGACAAAGGTTTAATCTCCAATATATATAAACAGCTCATGCAGCTTAATATTAATAAAACAAACAACCCAATACAAAAATGGGCAGAAGATCTAAATAGACGTTTCTTCAAAGAAGACACAGAGATGGCCAAGACGCACATGAAAAGCTGCTCAACATCACTAATTATTAGAGAAATGCAAATCAAAACTACAATGAGGTAAGACCTCACACCTGTTAGAATCGGCATCATCAGATAATCTACAAACAACAAATTCTGGGGAGGGTGTGGACAAAGGAACCCTCTTCCGCTATTGGTGGGAACGTAAATTGATACAGTCACTATGGAGAACAGTATGGAGGTTCCTTTAAAGAACTAAAAACAGAATTACAATAGGATCCAGAAATCCCACTTCTGGGCATATACCCAGAGAAAACCATAAATCACAAAGACACATTCCCCACAATGTTCATTGCAGCACTATTTACAATAGCCAGGTAATGGAAGCAACCTAAATGGCCACAGACAGACGAATGGATAAAGATGTGGTACATATATAAAATGGAATATTACTCAGCCATAAAAAGGAATGAAACTGAGTCATTTGTAGAGAAGTTGATGGATCTAGAGACTGTCATACAGAGTGAAGTAAGTCAGAAAGAGAAAAACAAATATTGTATATTAATGCCTATATGTGGAACCTAGAAAAATGGTACAGATGAACTGGTTTGCAGGGCAGAAATAGAGACACAGAGGTAGAGAACAAACGTATGGACACAAAGTGGGGGAAGCCATGGGGTGGTGGTGGTGGGATGAGTTGGGAGATTGGGATTGACCTGTATACATGTCTATGCATAAAATAGATAACTAATAATAACCTACTGTATAAAAATAAATAAATAAAATTAAATTTCAAAAATTTTAAAAATAAAATGTAAAAATAAAACAGCAAAAGTGTTCTTCCATTCACACTGATGTATTTATAAGAATGAATTATTTCCGTGCTTATATCCATAAATACATAAAAGAGGAATAAAATCTAACTTGAACCAAAAAAAAAAAAAACTACACCTACCAGTTATACAGTGGAAAACACTACCAAGGCACTTGCTCCAGTGGTAAACAATTCTGAAATTGGTCAGAGGTGGGGAATCATCTCCCATAGAGCCAGCAGCGCCGCCCGCCCACGCAAGGAGCGTCCTTATTGCAAAGCTGGGGGACCGTGCCGAGGCCTCTGTGAGTAAACGTGAGCTGAGCCCCAGGCCAGCTGCTGCTGAACTGTTCCCACCCTTCCCAGGTGAAACACCTGAATATGTACAAGGGCTTGAAAGCCTAGAGGAAGGGCCGTGGAGCCACACCAGCGACAGCACGCAGGCCACCTTGGTGCCTGCAGGTCAGCCAGGATGGTCCTGGCCACGGGCGATCTTCTGGAAGCTTTCCATTGCCCTGCCTGAGATACCCCTCCTGTCCCGGCCCCCACTCCTTTTTTTCCTTCCTCACCTCAGCCCGGAGAGATATTCCAGTGGAAGTTATGGGTGACACATCCTCTTCTTACAGGTGGCAGCCTGGCAACTCCTGCAGAAAGTCCAGCAGAGCCCCACTCACACCGGGCCACCCACAAAGCCGTGGACCCTCACACCCTCCCACCAGCACAGCCCCGAGACTGCTGACGGGGCAGAGAATATGGAGTCAGGCACAGCTGCAGGGGCTATTGCTGCCTGGAGTGCTGTTTATATTGACCTCAACCCAGGCACACCTGGGGAGGGCTTGCCGGCAGGGTCAGGCTGCCCAGGTCAGCTAATCCTCAGCCCTCAGGGATTCACATTGCAGAAAATGGACCTCGCTAAGACAGAATATTCGCCAAGGAAAAGAAGCACACAATGCCATTTGCAGCACCGTAGATGAGTCTAGAGGTAATCACGTGACTTGGAGTAAGTCAGAAAGTGAAAGACACATATATCATATCACTTATAGGTGTTACCTATAAATTGATACCAGGGCAGATATTTCCACGGAGAAGGGCAATCACAGATTCATTAAACAAACTTATGGTTCACCAAAGGAAAGGTGTGAGGATTGAATTCATTACGATATTGGGGTTAACAGACATATACAAACACAGTAGACATATATAATCACCAAAGACCTACGGAGTACCAAGAGAGGACTACTCAACATTCTGTCATAACGTACATGGGAAAAGGATCCCAGGAAGAACAGACATATGTATATGTGTAAAAGAACCACCTCTTGCACACCTACAACAAGCTAAACGTTGTACTCAAACTTGCTGTAATAAAAAATAAAAAATTAAATTAAAAACACGAACAAGAAGTAGTGAGACAAACTTGAGGGGCTTTCTCCTGGCACATTCCGTTCTACATTCCAATCTAGAACGCGACTTCCATTGAGGCTCTGCTGCCCTAGTAACCAGATTTGGTAAGGGAGAACTGCTGCCACCTTGTGGCCGTTTCACACAACAGCAGCTTTAATCCCAGCGCTAATGGTCAGTGGATATTCCAAATCATTACAGGCCTGTAAATGACACCTGCCCTGAAAACAAATCCTGGGGTCATATATCGACCAAAAAATTCAAAAGACGTCCATATTTCCAAACGACAGTTTCAAGAGGCATATTTCACGCACATTAGTGTTCTGCTTCTTTTGCTTTCTTTCTTTCTTTGTTAAAAAAACGGGAATGGAAAAAGGCAACCCTCAGAATGGGCGAAAACGTTCACAAACGAATCAATGGACAAAGGTTTAATCTCCAATATATATAAACAGCTCATGCAGCTTAATATTAATAAAACAAACAACCCAATACAAAAATGGGCAGAAGATCTAAATAGACGTTTCTTCAAAGAAGACACAGAGATGGCCAAGACGCACATGAAAAGCTGCTCAACATCACTAATTATTAGAGAAATGCAAATCAAAACTACAATGAGGTAAGACCTCACACCTGTTAGAATCGGCATCATCAGATAATCTACAAACAACAAATTCTGGGGAGGGTGTGGACAAAAGGAACCCTCTTCCGCTATTGGTGGGAAAGTAAATTGATAGAGTCACTATGGAGAACAGTATGGAGGTTCCTTTAAAAAACTAAAAAGAGAATTACCATAGGATCCAGCAATCCCACTTCTGGGCATATACCCAGAGAAAACCATAAATCACAGAGACACATTCACCACAATGTTCATTGCAGCACTATTTACAATAGCCAGGTAATGGAAGCAACCTAAATGCCCACAGACAGACGAATGGATAAAGATGTGGTACATATATAAAATGGAATATTTCTCAGCCATAAAAAGGAATGAAACTGGGTCATTTGTAGAGAAGTTAATGGATCTAGAGACTGTCATACAGAGTGAAGTAAGTCAGAAAGAGGAAAACAAATATTGTATATTAATGCCTATATGTGGAACCTAGAAAAATGCTACAGATGAACTGGTTTGCAGGGCAGAAATAGAGACACAGAGGTAGAGAACAAACGTATGGACACAAAGTGGGGGAAGCCATGGGGTGGTGGTGGTGGGATGAGTTGGGAGATTGGGATTGACCTGTATACATGTCTATGCATAAAATAGATAACTAATAATAACCTACTGTATAAAAAAAATAAATAAAATTAAATTTCAAAAATTTTAAAAATAAAATGTAAAAATAAAACAGAAAAAATGTTCTTCCATTCACACTGATATATTTATAAGAATGAATTATTTCCATGCTTATATCCATAAATACATAAAAGAAGAATAAAATCTAACTTGAAGCAAAAAAGAAAAAAAAAACTGAACCTAACAGTTATACAGAAGAAAACACTACCAAGGCACTTTCTCCAGTGGTAAACAATTCTGAAATTGGTCAGAGGAGGGGAATCATCTCCCATACAGCCAGCAGCCCCGCCCGCCCACGCAAGGAGCGTCCTTATTGCAAAGCTGGGGGACCGTGCCGAGGCCTCTGTGAGTAAACGTGAGCTGAGCCCCAGGCCAGCTGCTGCTGAACTGTTCCCACCCTTCCCAGGTGAAACACCTGAATATGTACAAGGGCTTGAAAGCCTAGAAGAAGGGCCGTGGAGCCACACCAGCGAAAGCACGCAGGCCACCTTGGTGCCTGCAGGTCAGCCAGGATGGTCCTGGCCACAGGCGCTCTTCTGGAAGCTTTCCATTGCCCTGCCTGTGATAACCCTCCTGTCCCAGCCCCCACTCCTTTTTTTCCTTACTCACCTCAGCCCGGAGAGATATTCCAGTGGAAGTTATGGGTGACACATCCTCTTCTTTACAGGTGGCAGCCTGGCAACTCCTGCAGAAAGTCCAGCAGAGCCCCACTCACACCGGGCCACCCACAAAGCCGTGGACCCTCACACCCTCCCACCAGCACAGCCCCGAGACTGCTGACGGGGCAGAGAATATGGAGTCAGGCACAGCTGCAGGGGCTATTGCTGCCTGGAGTGCTGTTTATATTGACCTCAAACCAGGCACACCTGGGGAGGGCTTGCCGGCAGGGTCAGGCTGCCCAGGTCAGCTAATCCTCAGCCCTCAGGGATTCACATTGCAGAAAATGGACCTCGCTAAGACAGAATATTAGCCAAGGAAAAAAAGCAAACAATGCCATTTGCAGCACCGTAGATGAGTCTAGAGGTAATCACGTGACTTGGAGTAAGTCAGAAAGTGAAAGACACATATCATATCATATCACTTATAGGTGTTACCTATAAATTGATACCAGGGCAGATATTTCCACGGAGAAGGGCAATCACAGATTCATTAAACAATCTTATGGTTCACCAAAGGAAAGGTGTGAGGATTGAATTCATTATGATATTGGGGTTAACAGACATATACAAACACAGTAGACGTATATAATCACCAAAGACCTACGGAGTACCAAGAGAAGACTACTCAACATTCTGTCATAACGAACATGGGAAAAGGATCCCAGGAAGAACAGACATATGTATATGTGTAAAAGAACCACCTCTTGCACACCTACAACAAGCTAAACGTTGTACTCAAACTTGCTGTAATAAAAAATAAAAATTAAATTAAAAACACGAACAAGAATTAGTGAGAAAAACTTGAGGGGCTTTCTCCTGGTACATTCCATTCTACATTCCAATCTAGAACGCGACTTCCATTGAGGCTCTGCTGCCCTAGTAACCAGATTTGGTAAGGGAGAACTGCTGCCACCTTGTGGCCGTTTCACACAACAGCAGCTTTAATCCCAGCGCTAATGGTCAGTGGATATTCCAAATCATTACAGGCCTGTAAATGACACCTGCCCTGAAAACAAATCCTGGGGTCATATATAGACCAAAAAATTCAAAAGACGTCCATATTTCCAAACGACAGTTTCAAGAGGCATATTTCACGCACATTAGTGTTCTGCTTCTTTTGCTTTCTTTCTTTCTTTGTTAAAAAAATGGGAATGGAAAAAGGCAACCCTCAGAATGGGCGAAAACTTTCACAAAAGAATCAATGGACAAAGGTTTAATCTCCAATATATATAAACAGCTCATGCAGCTTAATATTAATAAAACAAACAACCCAATACAAAAATGGGCAGAAGATCTAAATAGACGTTTCTTCAAAGAAGACACAGAGATGGCCAAGACGCACATGAAAAGCTGCTCAACATCACTAATTATTAGAGAAATGCAAATCAAAACTACAATGAGGTAAGACCTCACACCTGTTAGAATCGGCATCATCAGATAATCTACAAACAACAAATTCTGGGGAGGGTGTGGACAAAGGAACCCTCTTCCGCTATTGGTGGGAACGTAAATTGATACAGTCACTATGGAGAACAGTATGGAGGTTCCTTTAAAGAACTAAAAACAGAATTACAATAGGATCCAGAAATCCCACTTCTGGGCATATACCCAGAGAAACCATAAATCACAAAGACACATTCCCCACAATGTTCATTGCAGCACTATTTACAATAGCCAGGTAATGGAAGCAACCTAAATGGCCACAGACAGACGAATGGATAAAGATGTGGTACATATATAAAATGGAATATTACTCAGCCATAAAAAGGAATGAAACTGAGTCATTTGTAGAGAAGTTGATGGATCTAGAGACTGTCATACAGAGTGAAGTAAGTCAGAAAGAGAAAAACAAATATTGTATATTAATGCCTATATGTGGAACCTAGAAAAATGGTACAGATGAACTGGTTTGCAGGGCAGAAATAGAGACACAGAGGTAGAGAACAAACGTATGGACACAAAGTGGGGGAAGCCATGGGGTGGTGGTGGTGGGATGAGTTGGGAGATTGGGATTGACCTGTATACATGTCTATGCATAAAATAGATAACTAATAATAACCTACTGTATAAAAATAAATAAATAAAATTAAATTTCAAAAATTTTAAAAATAAAATGTAAAAATAAAACAGCAAAAGTGTTCTTCCATTCACACTGATGTATTTATAAGAATGAATTATTTCCGTGCTTATATCCATAAATACATAAAAGAGGAATAAAATCTAACTTGAACCAAAAAAAAAAAAAACTACACCTACCAGTTATACAGTGGAAAACACTACCAAGGCACTTGCTCCAGTGGTAAACAATTCTGAAATTGGTCAGAGGTGGGGAATCATCTCCCATAGAGCCAGCAGCGCCGCCCGCCCACGCAAGGAGCGTCCTTATTGCAAAGCTGGGGGACCGTGCCGAGGCCTCTGTGAGTAAACGTGAGCTGAGCCCCAGGCCAGCTGCTGCTGAACTGTTCCCACCCTTCCCAGGTGAAACACCTGAATATGTACAAGGGCTTGAAAGCCTAGAGGAAGGGCCGTGGAGCCACACCAGCGACAGCACGCAGGCCACCTTGGTGCCTGCAGGTCAGCCAGGATGGTCCTGGCCACGGGCGATCTTCTGGAAGCTTTCCATTGCCCTGCCTGAGATACCCCTCCTGTCCCGGCCCCCACTCCTTTTTTTCCTTCCTCACCTCAGCCCGGAGAGATATTCCAGTGGAAGTTATGGGTGACACATCCTCTTCTTACAGGTGGCAGCCTGGCAACTCCTGCAGAAAGTCCAGCAGAGCCCCACTCACACCGGGCCACCCACAAAGCCGTGGACCCTCACACCCTCCCACCAGCACAGCCCGGAGACTGCTGACGGGGCAGAGAATATGGAGTCAGGCACAGCTGCAGGGGCTATTGCTGCCTGGAGTGCTGTTTATATTGACCTCAACCCAGGCACACCTGGGGAGGTCTTGCCGGCAGGGTCAGGCTGCCCAGGTCAGCTAATCCTCAGCCCTCAGGGATTCACATTGCAGAAAATGGACCTCGCTAAGACAGAATATTCGCCAAGGAAAAGAAGCACACAATGCCATTTGCAGCACCGTAGATGAGTCTAGAGGTAATCACGTGACTTGGAGTAAGTCAGAAAGTGAAAGACACATATATCATATCACTTATAGGTGTTACCTATAAATTGATACCAGGGCAGATATTTCCACGGAGAAGGGCAATCACAGATTCATTAAACAAACTTATGGTTCACCAAAGGAAAGGTGTGAGGATTGAATTCATTACGATATTGGGGTTAACAGACATATACAAACACAGTAGACATATATAATCACCAAAGACCTACGGAGTACCAAGAGAGGACTACTCAACATTCTGTCATAACGTACATGGGAAAAGGATCCCAGGAAGAACAGACATATGTATATGTGTAAAAGAACCACCTCTTGCACACCTACAACAAGCTAAACGTTGTACTCAAACTTGCTGTAATAAAAAATAAAAAATTAAATTAAAAACACGAACAAGAAGTAGTGAGACAAACTTGAGGGGCTTTCTCCTGGCACATTCCGTTCTACATTCCAATCTAGAACGCGACTTCCATTGAGGCTCTGCAGCCCTAGTAACCAGATTTGGTAAGGGAGAACTGCTGCCACCTTGTGGCCGTTTCACACAACAGCAGCTTTAATCCCAGCGCTAATGGTCAGTGGATATTCCAAATCATTACAGGCCTGTAAATGACACCTGCCCTGAAAACAAATCCTGGGGTCATATATCGACCAAAAAATTCAAAAGACGTCCATATTTCCAAACGACAGTTTCAAGAGGCATATTTCACGCACATTAGTGTTCTGCTTCTTTTGCTTTCTTTCTTTCTTTGTTAAAAAAACGGGAATGGAAAAAGGCAACCCTCAGAATGGGCGAAAACGTTCACAAACGAATCAATGGACAAAGGTTTAATCTCCAATATATATAAACAGCTCATGCAGCTTAATATTAATAAAACAAACAACCCAATACAAAAATGGGCAGAAGATCTAAATAGACGTTTCTTCAAAGAAGACACAGAGATGGCCAAGACGCACATGAAAAGCTGCTCAACATCACTAATTATTAGAGAAATGCAAATCAAAACTACAATGAGGTAAGACCTCACACCTGTTAGAATCGGCATCATCAGATAATCTACAAACAACAAATTCTGGGGAGGGTGTGGACAAAAGGAACCCTCTTCCGCTATTGGTGGGAAAGTAAATTGATACAGTCACTATGGAGAACAGTATGGAGGTTCCTTTAAAAAACTAAAAAGAGAATTACCATAGGATCCAGCAATCCCACTTCTGGGCATATACCCAGAGAAAACCATAAATCACAGAGACACATTCACCACAATGTTCATTGCAGCACTATTTACAATAGCCAGGTAATGGAAGCAACCTAAATGCCCACAGACAGACGAATGGATAAAGATGTGGTACATATATAAAATGGAATATTTCTCAGCCATAAAAAGGAATGAAATTGGGTCATTTGTAGAGAAGTTAATGGATCTAGAGACTGTCATACAGAGTGAAGTAAGTCAGAAAGAGGAAAACAAATATTGTATATTAATGCCTATATGTGGAACCTAGAAAAATGCTACAGATGAACTGGTTTGCAGGGCAGAAATAGAGACACAGAGGTAGAGAACAAACGTATGGACACAAAGTGGGGGAAGCCATGGGGTGGTGGTGGTGGGATGAGTTGGGAGATTGGGATTGACCTGTATACATGTCTATGCATAAAATAGATAACTAATAATAACCTACTGTATAAAAAAAATAAATAAAATTAAATTTCAAAAATTTTAAAAATAAAATGTAAAAATAAAACAGAAAAAATGTTCTTCCATTCACACTGATATATTTATAAGAATGAATTATTTCCATGCTTATATCCATAAATACATAAAAGAAGAATAAAATCTAACTTGAAGCAAAAAAGAAAAAAAAAACTGAACCTAACAGTTATACAGAAGAAAACACTACCAAGGCACTTTCTCCAGTGGTAAACAATTCTGAAATTGGTCAGAGGAGGGGAATCATCTCCCATACAGCCAGCAGCCCCGCCCGCCCACGCAAGGAGCGTCCTTATTGCAAAGCTGGGGGACCGTGCCGAGGCCTCTGTGAGTAAACGTGAGCTGAGCCCCAGGCCAGCTGCTGCTGAACTGTTCCCACCCTTCCCAGGTGAAACACCTGAATATGTACAAGGGCTTGAAAGCCTAGAAGAAGGGCCGTGGAGCCACACCAGCGAAAGCACGCAGGCCACCTTGGTGCCTGCAGGTCAGCCAGGATGGTCCTGGCCACAGGCGCTCTTCTGGAAGCTTTCCATTGTCCTGCCTGTGATAACCCTCCTGTCCCGGCCCCCACTCCTTTTTTTCCTTACTCACCTCAGCCCGGAGAGATATTCCAGTGGAAGTTATGGGTGACACATCCTCTTCTTTACAGGTGGCAGCCTGGCAACTCCTGCAGAAAGTCCAGCAGAGCCCCACTCACACCGGGCCACCCACAAAGCCGTGGACCCTCACACCCTCCCACCAGCACAGCCCCGAGACTGCTGACGGGGCAGAGAATATGGAGTCAGGCACAGCTGCAGGGGCTATTGCTGCCTGGAGTGCTGTTTATATTGACCTCAAACGAGGCACACCTGGGGAGGGCTTGCCGGCAGGGTCAGGCTGCCCAGGTCAGCTAATCCTCAGCCCTCAGGGATTCACATTGCAGAAAATGGACCTCGCTAAGACAGAATATTAGCCAAGGAAAAAAAGCAAACAATGCCATTTGCAGCACCGTAGATGAGTCTAGAGGTAATCACGTGACTTGGAGTAAGTCAGAAAGTGAAAGACACATATCATATCATATCACTTATAGGTGTTACCTATAAATTGATACCAGGGCAGATATTTCCACGGAGAAGGGCAATCACAGATTCATTAAACAAACTTATGGTTCACCAAAGGAAAGGTGTGAGGATTGAATTCATTATGATATTGGGGTTAACAGACATATACAAACACAGTAGACGTATATAATCACCAAAGACCTACGGAGTACCAAGAGAAGACTACTCAACATTCTGTCATAACGAACATGGGAAAAGGATCCCAGGAAGAACAGACATATGTATATGTGTAAAAGAACCACCTCTTGCACACCTACAACAAGCTAAACGTTGTACTCAAACTTGCTGTAATAAAAAATAAAAATTAAATTAAAAACACGAACAAGAATTAGTGAGAAAAACTTGAGGGGCTTTCTCCTGGTACATTCCATTCTACATTCCAATCTAGAACGCGACTTCCATTGAGGCTCTGCTGCCCTAGTATCCAGATTTGGTAAGGGAGAACTGCTGCCACCTTGTGGCCGTTTCACACAACAGCAGCTTTAATCCCAGCGCTAATGGTCAGTGGATATTCCAAATCATTACAGGCCTGTAAATGACACCTGCCCTGAAAACAAATCCTGGGGTCATATATCGACCAAAAAATTCAAAAGACGTCCATATTTCCAAACGACAGTTTCAAGAGGCATATTTCACGCACATTAGTGTTCTGCTTCTTTTGCTTTCTTTCTTTCTTTGTTAAAAAAATGGGAATGGAAAAAGGCAACCCTCAGAATGGGCGAAAACTTTCACAAAAGAATCAATGGACAAAGGTTTAATCTCCAATATATATAAACAGCTCATGCAGCTTAATATTAATAAAACAAACAACCCAATACAAAAATGGGCAGAAGATCTAAATAGACGTTTCTTCAAAGAAGACACAGAGATGGCCAAGACGCACATGAAAAGCTGCTCAACATCACTAATTATTAGAGAAATGCAAATCAAAACTACAATGAGGTAAGACCTCACACCTGTTAGAATCGGCATCATCAGATAATCTACAAACAACAAATTCTGGGGAGGGTGTGGACAAAGGAACCCTCTTCCGCTATTGGTGGGAACGTAAATTGATACAGTCACTATGGAGAACAGTATGGAGGTTCCTTTAAAAAACTAAAAACAGAATTACAATAGGATCCAGAAATCCCACTTCTGGGCATATACCCAGAGAAAACCATAAATCACAAAGACACATTCCCCACAATGTTCATTGCAGCACTATTTACAATAGCCAGGTAATGGAAGCAACCTAAATGGCCACAGACAGACGAATGGATAAAGATGTGGTACATATATAAAATGGAATATTACTCAGCCATAAAAAGGAATGAAACTGAGTCATTTGTAGAGAAGTTGATGGATCTAGAGACTGTCATACAGAGTGAAGTAAGTCAGAAAGAGAAAAACAAATATTGTATATTAATGCCTATATGTGGAACCTAGAAAAATGGTACAGATGAACTGGTTTGCAGGGCAGAAATAGAGACACAGAGGTAGAGAACAAACGTATGGACACAAAGTGGGGGAAGCCATGGGGTGGTGGTGGTGGGATGAGTTGGGAGATTGGGATTGACCTGTATACATGTCTATGCATAAAATAGATAACTAATAATAACCTACTGTATAAAAATAAATAAATAAAATTAAATTTCAAAAATTTTAAAAATAAAATGTAAAAATAAAACAGAAAAAGTGTTCTTCCATTCACACTGATGTATTTATAAGAATGAATTATTTCCGTGCTTATATCCATAAATACATAAAAGAGGAATAAAATCTAACTTGAACCAAAAAAATAAAAAACTACACCTACCAGTTATACAGAGGAAAACACTACCAAGGCACTTGCTCCAGTGGTAAACAATTCTGAAATTGGTCAGAGGTGGGGAATCATCTCCCATAGAGCCAGCAGCGCCGCCCGCCCACGCAAGGAGCGTCCTTATTGCAAAGCTGGGGGACCGTGCCGAGGCCTCTGTGAGTAAACGTGAGCTGAGCCCCAGGCCAGCTGCTGCTGAACTGTTCCCACCCTTCCCAGGTGAAACACCTGAATATGTACAAGGGCTTGAAAGCCTAGAGGAAGGGCCGTGGAGCCACACCAGCGACAGCACGCAGGCCACCTTGGTGCCTGCAGGTCAGCCAGGATGGTCCTGGCCACGGGCGATCTTCTGGAAGCTTTCCATTGCCCTGCCTGAGATACCCCTCCTGTCCCGGCCCCCACTCCTTTTTTTCCTTCCTCACCTCAGCCCGGAGAGATATTCCAGTGGAAGTTATGGGTGACACATCCTCTTCTTACAGGTGGCAGCCTGGCAACTCCTGCAGAAAGTCCAGCAGAGCCCCACTCACACCGGGCCACCCACAAAGCCGTGGACCCTCACACCCTCCCACCAGCACAGCCCCGAGACTGCTGACGGGGCAGAGAATATGGAGTCAGGCACAGCGGCAGGGGCTATTGCTGCCTGGAGTGCTGTTTATATTGACCTCAACCCAGGCACACCTGGGGATGGCTTGCCGGCAGGGTCAGGCTGCCCAGGTCAGCTAATCCTCAGCCCTCAGGGATTCACATTGCAGAAAATGGACCTCGCTAAGACAGAATATTCGCCAAGGAAAAGAAGCACACAATGCCATTTGCAGCACCGTAGATGAGTCTAGAGGTAATCACGTGACTTGGAGTAAGTCAGAAAGTGAAAGACACATATATCATATCACTTATAGGTGTTACCTATAAATTGATACCAGGGCAGATATTTCCACGGAGAAGGGCAATCACAGATTCATTAAACAAACTTATGGTTCACCAAAGGAAAGGTGTGAGGATTGAATTCATTATGATATTGGGGTTAACAGACATATACAAACACAGTAGACATATATAATCACCAAAGACCTACGGAGTACCAAGAGAGGACTACTCAACATTCTGTCATAACGTACATGGGAAAAGGATCCCAGGAAGAACAGACATATGTATATGTGTAAAAGAACCACCTCTTGCACACCTACAACAAGCTAAACGTTGTACTCAAACTTGCTGTAATAAAAAATAAAAATTAAATTAAAAACACGAACAAGAAGTAGTGAGAAAAACTTGAGGGGCTTTCTCCTGGTACATTCCATTCTACATTCCAATCTAGAACGCGACTTCCATTGAGGCTCTGCTGCCCTAGTAACCAGATTTGGTAAGAGAGAACTGCTGCCACCTTGTGGCCGTTTCACACAACAGCAGCTTTAATCCCAGCGCTAATGGTCAGTGGATATTCCAAATCATTACAGGCCTGTAAATGACACCTGCCCTGAAAACAAATCCTGGGGTCATATATCGACCAAAAAATTCAAAAGACGTCCATATTTCCAAACGACAGTTTCAAGAGGCATATTTCACGCACATTAGTGTTCTGCTTCTTTTGCTTTCTTTCTTTCTTTGTTAAAAAAATGGGAATGGAAAAAGGCAACCCTCAGAATGGGCGAAAACTTTCACAAAAGAATCAATGGACAAAGGTTTAATCTCCAATATATATAAACAGCTCATGCAGCTTAATATTAATAAAACAAACAACCCAATACAAAAATGGGCAGAAGATCTAAATAGACGTTTCTTCAAAGAAGACACAGAGATGGCCAAGACGCACATGAAAAGCTGCTCAACATCACTAATTATTAGAGAAATGCAAATCAAAACTACAATGAGGTAAGACCTCACACCTGTTAGAATCGGCATCATCAGATAATCTACAAACAACAAATTCTGGGGAGGGTGTGGACAAAGGAACCCTCTTCCGCTATTGGTGGGAACGTAAATTGATACAGTCACTATGGAGAACAGTATGGAGGTTCCTTTAAAGAACTAAAAACAGAATTACAATAGGATCCAGAAATCCCACTTCTGGGCATATACCCAGAGAAAACCATAAATCACAAAGACACATTCCCCACAATGTTCATTGCAGCACTATTTACAATAGCCAGGTAATGGAAGCAACCTAAATGGCCACAGACAGACGAATGGATAAAGATGTGGTACATATATAAAATGGAATATTACTCAGCCATAAAAAGGAATGAAACTGAGTCATTTGTAGAGAAGTTGATGGATCTAGAGACTGTCATACAGAGTGAAGTAAGTCAGAAAGAGAAAAACAAATATTGTATATTAATGCCTATATGTGGAACCTAGAAAAATGGTACAGATGAACTGGTTTGCAGGGCAGAAATAGAGACACAGAGGTAGAGAACAAACGTATGGACACAAAGTGGGGGAAGCCATGGGGTGGTGGTGGTGGGATGAGTTGGGAGATTGGGATTGACCTGTATACATGTCTATGCATAAAATAGATAACTAATAATAACCTACTGTATAAAAATAAATAAATAAAATTAAATTTCAAAAATTTTAAATATAAAATGTAAAAATAAAACAGAAAAAGTGTTCTTCCATTCACACTGATGTATTTATAAGAATGAATTATTTCCATGTTTATATCCATAAATACATAAAAGAGGAATAAAATCTAACTTGAACCAAAAAAAAAAAAACTACACCTACCAGTTATACAGAGGAAAACACTACCAAGGCACTTGCTCCAGTGGTAAACAATTCTGAAATTGGTCAGAGGTGGGGAATCATCTCCCATAGAGCCAGCAGCGCCGCCCGCCCACGCAAGGAGCGTCCTTATTGCAAAGCTGGGGGACCGTGCCGAGGCCTCTGTGAGTAAACGTGAGCTGAGCCCCAGGCCAGCTGCTGCTGAACTGTTCCCACCCTTCCCAGGTGAAACACCTGAATATGTACAAGGGCTTGAAAGCCTAGAGGAAGGGCCGTGGAGCCACACCAGCGACAGCACGCAGGCCACCTTGGTGCCTGCAGGTCAGCCAGGATGGTCCTGGCCACGGGCGATCTTCTGGAAGCTTTCCATTGCCCTGCCTGAGATACCCCTCCTGTCCCGGGCCCCACTCCTTTTTTTCCTTCCTCACCTCAGCCCGGAGAGATATTCCAGTGGAAGTTATGGGTGACACATCCTCTTCTTACAGGTGGCAGCCTGGCAACTCCTGCAGAAAGTCCAGCAGAGCCCCACTCACACCGGGCCACCCACAAAGCCGTGGACCCTCACACCCTCCCACCAGCACAGCCCCGAGACTGCTGACGGGGCAGAGAATATGGAGTCAGGCACAGCTGCAGGGGCTATTGCTGCCTGGAGTGCTGTTTATATTGACCTCAACCCAGGCACACCTGGGGAGGGCTTGCCGGCAGGGTCAGGCTGCCCAGGTCAGCTAATCCTCAGACCTCAGGGATTCACATTGCAGAAAATGGACCTCGCTAAGACAGAATATTCGCCAAGGAAAAGAAGCACACAATGCCATTTGCAGCACCGTAGATGAGTCTAGAGGTAATCACGTGACTTGGAGTAAGTCAGAAAGTGAAAGACACATATATCATATCACTTATAGGTGTTACCTATAAATTGATACCAGGGCAGATATTTCCACGGAGAAGGGCAATCACAGATTCATTAAACAAACTTATGGTTCACCAAAGGAAAGGTGTGAGGATTGAATTCATTACGATATTGGGGTTAACAGACATATACAAACACAGTAGACATATATAATCACCAAAGACCTACGGAGTACCAAGAGAGGACTACTCAACATTCTGTCATAACGTACATGGGAAAAGGATCCCAGGAAGAACAGACATATGTATATGTGTAAAAGAACCACCTCTTGCACACCTACAACAAGCTAAACGTTGTACTCAAACTTGCTGTAATAAAAAATAAAAAATTAAATTAAAAACACGAACAAGAAGTAGTGAGACAAACTTGAGGGGCTTTCTCCTGGCACATTCCGTTCTACATTCCAATCTAGAACGCGACTTCCATTGAGGCTCTGCTGCCCTAGTAACCAGATTTGGTAAGGGAGAACTGCTGCCACCTTGTGGCCGTTTCACACAACAGCAGCTTTAATCCCAGCGCTAATGGTCAGTGGATATTCCAAATCATTACAGGCCTGTAAATGACACCTGCCCTGAAAACAAATCCTGGGGTCATATATCGACCAAAAAATTCCAAAGACGTCCATATTTCCAAACGACAGTTTCAAGAGGCATATTTCACGCACATTAGTGTTCTGCTTCTTTTGCTTTCTTTCTTTCTTTGTTAAAAAAACGGGAATGGAAAAAGGCAACCCTCAGAATGGGCGAAAACGTTCACAAACGAATCAATGGACAAAGGTTTAATCTCCAATATATATAAACAGCTCATGCAGCTTAATATTAATAAAACAAACAACCCAATACAAAAATGGGCAGAAGATCTAAATAGACGTTTCTTCAAAGAAGACACAGAGATGGCCAAGACGCACATGAAAAGCTGCTCAACATCACTAATTATTAGAGAAATGCAAATCAAAACTACAATGAGGTAAGACCTCACACCTGTTAGAATCGGCATCATCAGATAATCTACAAACAACAAATTCTGGGGAGGGTGTGGACAAAAGGAACCCTCTTCCGCTATTGGTGGGAAAGTAAATTGATACAGTCACTATGGAGAACAGTATGGAGGTTCCTTTAAAAAACTAAAAAGAGAATTACCATAGGATCCAGCAATCCCACTTCTGGGCATATACCCAGAGAAAACCATAAATCACAGAGACACATTCACCACAATGTTCATTGCAGCACTATTTACAATAGCCAGGTAATGGAAGCAACCTAAATGCCCACAGACAGACGAATGGATAAAGATGTGGTACATATATAAAATGGAATATTTCTCAGCCATAAAAAGGAATGAAACTGGGTCATTTGTAGAGAAGTTAATGGATCTAGAGACTGTCATACAGAGTGAAGTAAGTCAGAAAGAGGAAAACAAATATTGTATATTAATGCCTATATGTGGAACCTAGAAAAATGCTACAGATGAACTGGTTTGCAGGGCAGAAATAGAGACACAGAGGTAGAGAACAAACGTATGGACACAAAGTGGGGGAAGCCATGGGGTGGTGGTGGTGGGATGAGTTGGGAGATTGGGATTGACCTGTATACATGTCTATGCATAAAATAGATAACTAATAATAACCTACTGTATAAAAAAAAATAAATAAAATTAAATTTCAAAAATTTTAAAAATAAAATGTAAAAATAAAACAGAAAAAATGTTCTTCCATTCACACTGATATATTTATAAGAATGAATTATTTCCATGCTTATATCCATAAATACATAAAAGAAGAATAAAATCTAACTTGAAGCAAAAAAGAAAAAAAAAACTGAACCTAACAGTTATACAGAAGAAAACACTACCAAGGCACTTTCTCCAGTGGTAAACAATTCTGAAATTGGTCAGAGGAGGGGAATCATCTCCCATACAGCCAGCAGCCCCGCCCGCCCACGCAAGGAGCGTCCTTATTGCAAAGCTGGGGGACCGTGCCGAGGCCTCTGTGAGTAAACGTGAGCTGAGCCCCAGGCCAGCTGCTGCTGAACTGTTCCCACCCTTCCCAGGTGAAACACCTGAATATGTACAAGGGCTTGAAAGCCTAGAAGAAGGGCCGTGGAGCCACACCAGCGAAAGCACGCAGGCCACCTTGGTGCCTGCAGGTCAGCCAGGATGGTCCTGGCCACAGGCGCTCTTCTGGAAGCTTTCCATTGCCCTGCCTGTGATAACCCTCCTGTCCCGGCCCCCACTCCTTTTTTTCCTTACTCACCTCAGCCCGGAGAGATATTCCAGTGGAAGTTATGGGTGACACATCCTCTTCTTTACAGGTGGCAGCCTGGCAACTCCTGCAGAAAGTCCAGCAGAGCCCCACTCACACCGGGCCACCCACAAAGCCGTGGACCCTCACACCCTCCCACCAGCACAGCCCCGAGACTGCTGACGGGGCAGAGAATATGGAGTCAGGCACAGCTGCAGGGGCTATTGCTGCCTGGAGTGCTGTTTATATTGACCTCAAACGAGGCACACCTGGGGAGGGCTTGCCGGCAGGGTCAGGCTGCCCAGGTCAGCTAATCCTCAGCCCTCAGGGATTCACATTGCAGAAAATGGACCTCGCTAAGACAGAATATTAGCCAAGGAAAAAAAGCAAACAATGCCATTTGCAGCACCGTAGATGAGTCTAGAGGTAATCACGTGACTTGGAGTAAGTCAGAAAGTGAAAGACACATATCATATCATATCACTTATAGGTGTTACCTATAAATTGATACCAGGGCAGATATTTCCACGGAGAAGGGCAATCACAGATTCATTAAACAAACTTATGGTTCACCAAAGGAAAGGTGTGAGGATTGAATTCATTATGATATTGGGGTTAACAGACATATACAAACACAGTAGACGTATATAATCACCAAAGACCTACGGAGTACCAAGAGAAGACTACTCAACATTCTGTCATAACGAACATGGGAAAAGGATCCCAGGAAGAACAGACATATGTATATGTGTAAAAGAACCACCTCTTGCACACCTACAACAAGCTAAACGTTGTACTCAAACTTGCTGTAATAAAAAATAAAAATTAAATTAAAAACACGAACAAGAATTAGTGAGAAAAACTTGAGGGGCTTTCTCCTGGTACATTCCATTCTACATTCCAATCTAGAACGCGACTTCCATTGAGGCTCTGCTGCCCTAGTATCCAGATTTGGTAAGGGAGAACTGCTGCCACCTTGTGGCCGTTTCACACAACAGCAGCTTTAATCCCAGCGCTAATGGTCAGTGGATATTCCAAATCATTACAGGCCTGTAAATGACACCTGCCCTGAAAACAAATCCTGGGGTCATATATCGACCAAAAAATTCAAAAGACGTCCATATTTCCAAACGACAGTTTCAAGAGGCATATTTCACGCACATTAGTGTTCTGCTTCTTTTGCTTTCTTTCTTTCTTTGTTAAAAAAATGGGAATGGAAAAAGGCAACCCTCAGAATGGGCGAAAACTTTCACAAAAGAATCAATGGACAAAGGTTTAATCTCCAATATATATAAACAGCTCATGCAGCTTAATATTAATAAAACAAACAACCCAATACAAAAATGGGCAGAAGATCTAAATAGACGTTTCTTCAAAGAAGACACAGAGATGGCCAAGACGCACATGAAAAGCTGCTCAACATCACTAATTATTAGAGAAATGCAAATCAAAACTACAATGAGGTAAGACCTCACACCTGTTAGAATCGGCATCATCAGATAATCTACAAACAACAAATTCTGGGGAGGGTGTGGACAAAGGAACCCTCTTCCGCTATTGGTGGGAACGTAAATTGATACAGTCACTATGGAGAACAGTATGGAGGTTCCTTTAAAAAACTAAAAACAGAATTACAATAGGATCCAGAAATCCCACTTCTGGGCATATACCCAGAGAAAACCATAAATCACAAAGACACATTCCCCACAATGTTCATTGCAGCACTATTTACAATAGCCAGGTAATGGAAGCAACCTAAATGGCCACAGACAGACGAATGGATAAAGATGTGGTACATATATAAAATGGAATATTACTCAGCCATAAAAAGGAATGAAACTGAGTCATTTGTAGAGAAGTTGATGGATCTAGAGACTGTCATACAGAGTGAAGTAAGTCAGAAAGAGAAAAACAAATATTGTATATTAATGCCTATATGTGGAACCTAGAAAAATGGTACAGATGAACTGGTTTGCAGGGCAGAAATAGAGACACAGAGGTAGAGAACAAACGTATGGACACAAAGTGGGGGAAGCCATGGGGTGGTGGTGGTGGGATGAGTTGGGAGATTGGGATTGACCTGTATACATGTCTATGCATAAAATAGATAACTAATAATAACCTACTGTATAAAAATAAATAAATAAAATTAAATTTCAAAAATTTTAAAAATAAAATGTAAAAATAAAACAGAAAAAGTGTTCTTCCATTCACACTGATGTATTTATAAGAATGAATTATTTCCGTGCTTATATCCATAAATACATAAAAGAGGAATAAAATCTAACTTGAACCAAAAAAATAAAAAACTACACCTACCAGTTATACAGAGGAAAACACTACCAAGGCACTTGCTCCAGTGGTAAACAATTCTGAAATTGGTCAGAGGTGGGGAATCATCTCCCATAGAGCCAGCAGCGCCGCCCGCCCACGCAAGGAGCGTCCTTATTGCAAAGCTGGGGGACCGTGCCGAGGCCTCTGTGAGTAAACGTGAGCTGAGCCCCAGGCCAGCTGCTGCTGAACTGTTCCCACCCTTCCCAGGTGAAACACCTGAATATGTACAAGGGCTTGAAAGCCTAGAGGAAGGGCCGTGGAGCCACACCAGCGACAGCACGCAGGCCACCTTGGTGCCTGCAGGTCAGCCAGGATGGTCCTGGCCACGGGCGATCTTCTGGAAGCTTTCCATTGCCCTGCCTGAGATACCCCTCCTGTCCCGGCCCCCACTCCTTTTTTTCCTTCCTCACCTCAGCCCGGAGAGATATTCCAGTCGAAGTTATGGGTGACACATCCTCTTCTTACAGGTGGCAGCCTGGCAACTCCTGCAGAAAGTCCAGCAGAGCCCCACTCACACCGGGCCACCCACAAAGCCGTGGACCCTCACACCCTCCCACCAGCACAGCCCCGAGACTGCTGACGGGGCAGAGAATATGGAGTCAGGCACAGCTGCAGGGGCTATTGCTGCCTGGAGTGCTGTTTATATTGACCTCAACCCAGGCACACCTGGGGAGGGCTTGCCGGCAGGGTCAGGCTGCCCAGGTCAGCTAATCCTCAGCCCTCAGGGATTCACATTGCAGAAAATGGACCTCGCTAAGACAGAATATTCGCCAAGGAAAAGAAGCACACAATGCCATTTGCAGCACCGTAGATGAGTCTAGAGGTAATCACGTGACTTGGAGTAAGTCAGAAAGTGAAAGACACATATATCATATCACTTATAGGTGTTACCTATAAATTGATACCAGGGCAGATATTTCCACGGAGAAGGGCAATCACAGATTCATTAAACAAACTTATGGTTCACCAAAGGAAAGGTGTGAGGATTGAATTCATTATGATATTGGGGTTAACAGACATATACAAACACAGTAGACATATATAATCACCAAAGACCTATGGAGTACCAAGAGAGGACTACTCAACATTCTGTCATAACGTACATGGGAAAAGGATCCCAGGAAGAACAGACATATGTATATGTGTAAAAGAACCACCTCTTGCACACCTACAACAAGCTAAACGTTGTACTCAAACTTGCTGTAATAAAAAATAAAAATTAAATTAAAAACACGAACAAGAAGTAGTGAGAAAAACTTGAGGGGCTTTCTCCTGGTACATTCCATTCTACATTCCAATCTAGAACGCGACTTCCATTGAGGCTCTGCTGCCCTAGTAACCAGATTTGGTAAGGGAGAACTGCTGCCACCTTGTGGCCGTTTCACACAACAGCAGCTTTAATCCCAGCGCTAATGGTCAGTGGATATTCCAAATCATTACAGGCCTGTAAATGACACCTGCCCTGAAAACAAATCCTGGGGTCATATATCGACCAAAAAATTCAAAAGACGTCCATATTTCCAAACGACAGTTTCAAGAGGCATATTTCACGCACATTAGTGTTCTGCTTCTTTTGCTTTCTTTCTTTCTTTGTTAAAAAAATGGGAATGGAAAAAGGCAACCCTCAGAATGGGCGAAAACTTTCACAAAAGAATCAATGGACAAAGGTTTAATCTCCAATATATATAAACAGCTCATGCAGCTTAATATTAATAAAACAAACAACCCAATACAAAAATGGGCAGAAGATCTAAATAGACGTTTCTTCAAAGAAGACACAGAGATGGCCAAGACGCACATGAAAAGCTGCTCAACATCACTAATTATTAGAGAAATGCAAATCAAAACTACAATGAGGTAAGACCTCACACCTGTTAGAATCGGCATCATCAGATAATCTACAAACAACAAATTCTGGGGAGGGTGTGGACAAAGGAACCCTCTTCCGCTATTGGTGGGAACGTAAATTGATACAGTCACTATGGAGAACAGTATGGAGGTTCCTTTAAAGAACTAAAAACAGAATTACAATAGGATCCAGAAATCCCACTTCTGGGCATATACCCAGAGAAAACCATAAATCACAAAGACACATTCCCCACAATGTTCATTGCAGCACTATTTACAATAGCCAGGTAATGGAAGCAACCTAAATGGCCACAGACAGACGAATGGATAAAGATGTGGTACATATATAAAATGGAATATTACTCAGCCATAAAAAGGAATGAAACTGAGTCATTTGTAGAGAAGTTGATGGATCTAGAGACTGTCATACAGAGTGAAGTAAGTCAGAAAGAGAAAAACAAATATTGTATATTAATGCCTATATGTGGAACCTAGAAAAATGGTACAGATGAACTGGTTTGCAGGGCAGAAATAGAGACACAGAGGTAGAGAACAAACGTATGGACACAAAGTGGGGGAAGCCATGGGGTGGTGGTGGTGGGATGAGTTGGGAGATTGGGATTGACCTGTATACATGTCTATGCATAAAATAGATAACTAATAATAACCTACTGTATAAAAATAAATAAATAAAATTAAATTTCAAAAATTTTAAATATAAAATGTAAAAATAAAACAGAAAAAGTGTTCTTCCATTCACACTGATGTATTTATAAGAATGAATTATTTCCATGTTTATATCCATAAATACATAAAAGAGGAATAAAATCTAACTTGAACCAAAAAAAAAAAAAACTACACCTACCAGTTATACAGAGGAAAACACTACCAAGGCACTTGCTCCAGTGGTAAACAATTCTGAAATTGGTCAGAGGTGGGGAATCATCTCCCATAGAGCCAGCAGCGCCGCCCGCCCACGCAAGGAGCGTCCTTATTGCAAAGCTGGGGGACCGTGCCGAGGCCTCTGTGAGTAAACGTGAGCTGAGCCCCAGGCCAGCTGCTGCTGAACTGTTCCCACCCTTCCCAGGTGAAACACCTGAATATGTACAAGGGCTTGAAAGCCTAGAGGAAGGGCCGTGGAGCCACACCAGCGACAGCACGCAGGCCACCTTGGTGCCTGCAGGTCAGCCAGGATGGTCCTGGCCACGGGCGATCTTCTGGAAGCTTTCCATTGCCCTGCCTGAGATACCCCTCCTGTCCCGGCCCCCACTCCTTTTTTTCCTTCCTCACCTCAGCCCGGAGAGATATTCCAGTGGAAGTTATGGGTGACACATCCTCTTCTTACAGGTGGCAGCCTGGCAACTCCTGCAGAAAGTCCAGCAGAGCCCCACTCACACCGGGCCACCCACAAAGCCGTGGACCCTCACACCCTCCCACCAGCACAGCCCCGAGACTGCTGACGGGGCAGAGAATATGGAGTCAGGCACAGCTGCAGGGGCTATTGCTGCCTGGAGTGCTGTTTATATTGACCTCAACCCAGGCACACCTGGGGAGGGCTTGCCGGCAGGGTCAGGCTGCCCAGGTCAGCTAATCCTCAGACCTCAGGGATTCACATTGCAGAAAATGGACCTCGCTAAGACAGAATATTCGCCAAGGAAAAGAAGCACACAATGCCATTTGCAGCACCGTAGATGAGTCTAGAGGTAATCACGTGACTTGGAGTAAGTCAGAAAGTGAAAGACACATATATCATATCACTTATAGGTGTTACCTATAAATTGATACCAGGGCAGATATTTCCACGGAGAAGGGCAATCACAGATTCATTAAACAAACTTATGGTTCACCAAAGGAAAGGTGTGAGGATTGAATTCATTACGATATTGGGGTTAACAGACATATACAAACACAGTAGACATATATAATCACCAAAGACCTACGGAGTACCAAGAGAGGACTACTCAACATTCTGTCATAACGTACATGGGAAAAGGATCCCAGGAAGAACAGACATATGTATATGTGTAAAAGAACCACCTCTTGCACACCTACAACAAGCTAAACGTTGTACTCAAACTTGCTGTAATAAAAAATAAAAAATTAAATTAAAAACACGAACAAGAAGTAGTGAGACAAACTTGAGGGGCTTTCTCCTGGCACATTCCGTTCTACATTCCAATCTAGAACGCGACTTCCATTGAGGCTCTGCTGCCCTAGTAACCAGTTTTGGTAAGGGAGAACTGCTGCCACCTTGTGGCCGTTTCACACAACAGCAGCTTTAATCCCAGCGCTAATGGTCAGTGGATATTCCAAATCATTACAGGCCTGTAAATGACACCTGCCCTGAAAACAAATCCTGGGGTCATATATCGACCAAAAAATTCAAAAGACGTCCATATTTCCAAACGACAGTTTCAAGAGGCATATTTCACGCACATTAGTGTTCTGCTTCTTTTGCTTTCTTTCTTTCTTTGTTAAAAAAACGGGAATGGAAAAAGGCAACCCTCAGAATGGGCGAAAACGTTCACAAACGAATCAATGGACAAAGGTTTAATCTCCAATATATATAAACAGCTCATGCAGCTTAATATTAATAAAACAAACAACCCAATACAAAAATGGGCAGAAGATCTAAATAGACGTTTCTTCAAAGAAGACACAGAGATGGCCAAGACGCACATGAAAAGCTGCTCAACATCACTAATTATTAGAGAAATGCAAATCAAAACTACAATGAGGTAAGACCTCACACCTGTTAGAATCGGCATCATCAGATAATCTACAAACAACAAATTCTGGGGAGGGTGTGGACAAAAGGAACCCTCTTCCGCTATTGGTGGGAAAGTAAATTGATACAGTCACTATGGAGAACAGTATGGAGGTTCCTTTAAAAAACTAAAAAGAGAATTACCATAGGATCCAGCAATCCCACTTCTGGGCATATACCCAGAGAAAACCATAAATCACAGAGACACATTCACCACAATGTTCATTGCAGCACTATTTACAATAGCCAGGTAATGGAAGCAACCTAAATGCCCACAGACAGACGAATGGATAAAGATGTGGTACATATATAAAATGGAATATTTCTCAGCCATAAAAAGGAATGAAACTGGGTCATTTGTAGAGAAGTTAATGGATCTAGAGACTGTCATACAGAGTGAAGTAAGTCAGAAAGAGGAAAACAAATATTGTATATTAATGCCTATATGTGGAACCTAGAAAAATGCTACAGATGAACTGGTTTGCAGGGCAGAAATAGAGACACAGAGGTAGAGAACAAACGTATGGACACAAAGTGGGGGAAGCCATGGGGTGGTGGTGGTGGGATGAGTTGGGAGATTGGGATTGACCTGTATACATGTCTATGCATAAAATAGATAACTAATAATAACCTACTGTATAAAAAAAAATAAATAAAATTAAATTTCAAAAATTTTAAAAATAAAATGTAAAAATAAAACAGAAAAAATGTTCTTCCATTCACACTGATATATTTATAAGAATGAATTATTTCCATGCTTATATCCATAAATACATAAAAGAAGAATAAAATCTAACTTGAAGCAAAAAAGAAAAAAAAAACTGAACCTAACAGTTATACAGAAGAAAACACTACCAAGGCACTTTCTCCAGTGGTAAACAATTCTGAAATTGGTCAGAGGAGGGGAATCATCTCCCATACAGCCAGCAGCCCCGCCCGCCCACGCAAGGAGCGTCCTTATTGCAAAGCTGGGGGACCGTGCCGAGGCCTCTGTGAGTAAACGTGAGCTGAGCCCCAGGCCAGCTGCTGCTGAACTGTTCCCACCCTTCCCAGGTGAAACACCTGAATATGTACAAGGGCTTGAAAGCCTAGAAGAAGGGCCGTGGAGCCACACCAGCGAAAGCACGCAGGCCACCTTGGTGCCTGCAGGTCAGCCAGGATGGTCCTGGCCACAGGCGCTCTTCTGGAAGCTTTCCATTGCCCTGCCTGTGATAACCCTCCTGTCCCGGCCCCCACTCCTTTTTTTCCTTACTCACCTCAGCCCGGAGAGATATTCCAGTGGAAGTTATGGGTGACACATCCTCTTCTTTACAGGTGGCAGCCTGGCAACTCCTGCAGAAAGTCCAGCAGAGCCCCACTCACACCGGGCCACCCACAAAGCCGTGGACCCTCACACCCTCCCACCAGCACAGCCCCGAGACTGCTGACGGGGCAGAGAATATGGAGTCAGGCACAGCTGCAGGGGCTATTGCTGCCTGGAGTGCTGTTTATATTGACCTCAAACGAGGCACACCTGGGGAGGGCTTGCCGGCAGGGTCAGGCTGCCCAGGTCAGCTAATCCTCAGCCCTCAGGGATTCACATTGCAGAAAATGGACCTCGCTAAGACAGAATATTAGCCAAGGAAAAAAAGCAAACAATGCCATTTGCAGCACCGTAGATGAGTCTAGAGGTAATCACGTGACTTGGAGTAAGTCAGAAAGTGAAAGACACATATCATATCATATCACTTATAGGTGTTACCTATAAATTGATACCAGGGCAGATATTTCCACGGAGAAGGGCAATCACAGATTCATTAAACAAACTTATGGTTCACCAAAGGAAAGGTGTGAGGATTGAATTCATTATGATATTGGGGTTAACAGACATATACAAACACAGTAGACGTATATAATCACCAAAGACCTACGGAGTACCAAGAGAAGACTACTCAACATTCTGTCATAACGAACATGGGAAAAGGATCCCAGGAAGAACAGACATATGTATATGTGTAAAAGAACCACCTCTTGCACACCTACAACAAGCTAAACGTTGTACTCAAACTTGCTGTAATAAAAAATAAAAATTAAATTAAAAACACGAACAAGAATTAGTGAGAAAAACTTGAGGGGCTTTCTCCTGGTACATTCCATTCTACATTCCAATCTAGAACGCGACTTCCATTGAGGCTCTGCTGCCCTAGTATCCAGATTTGGTAAGGGAGAACTGCTGCCACCTTGTGGCCGTTTCACACAACAGCAGCTTTAATCCCAGCGCTAATGGTCAGTGGATATTCCAAATCATTACAGGCCTGTAAATGACACCTGCCCTGAAAACAAATCCTGGGGTCATATATCGACCAAAAAATTCAAAAGACGTCCATATTTCCAAACGACAGTTTCAAGAGGCATATTTCACGCACATTAGTGTTCTGCTTCTTTTGCTTTCTTTCTTTCTTTGTTAAAAAAATGGGAATGGAAAAAGGCAACCCTCAGAATGGGCGAAAACTTTCACAAAAGAATCAATGGACAAAGGTTTAATCTCCAATATATATAAACAGCTCATGCAGCTTAATATTAATAAAACAAACAACCCAATACAAAAATGGGCAGAAGATCTAAATAGACGTTTCTTCAAAGAAGACACAGAAATGGCCAAGACGCACATGAAAAGCTGCTCAACATCACTAATTATTAGAGAAATGCAAATCAAAACTACAATGAGGTAAGACCTCACACCTGTTAGAATCGGCATCATCAGATAATCTACAAACAACAAATTCTGGGGAGGGTGTGGACAAAGGAACCCTCTTCCGCTATTGGTGGGAACGTAAATTGATACAGTCACTATGGAGAACAGTATGGAGGTTCCTTTAAAAAACTAAAAAGAGAATTACCATAGGATCCAGCAATCCCACTTCTGGGCATATACCCAGAGAAAACCATAAATCACAAAGACACATTCCCCACAATGTTCATTGCAGCACTATTTACAATAGCCAGGTAATGGAAGCAACCTAAATGGCCACAGACAGACGAATGGATAAAGATGTGGTACATATATAAAATGGAATATTACTCAGCCATAAAAAGGAATGAAACTGAGTCATTTGTAGAGAAGTTGATGGATCTAGAGACTGTCATACAGAGTGAAGTAAGTCAGAAAGAGAAAAACAAATATTGTATATTAATGCCTATATGTGGAACCTAGAAAAATGGTACAGATGAACTGGTTTGCAGGGCAGAAATAGAGACACAGAGGTAGAGAACAAACGTATGGACACAAAGTGGGGGAAGCCATGGGGTGGTGGTGGTGGGATGAGTTGGGAGATTGGGATTGACCTGTATACATGTCTATGCATAAAATAGATAACTAATAATAACCTACTGTATAAAAATAAATAAATAAAATTAAATTTCAAAAATTTTAAAAATAAAATGTAAAAATAAAACAGAAAAAGTGTTCTTCCATTCACACTGATGTATTTATAAGAATGAATTATTTCCGTGCTTATATCCATAAATACATAAAAGAGGAATAAAATCTAACTTGAACCAAAAAAATAAAAAACTACACCTACCAGTTATACAGAGGAAAACACTACCAAGGCACTTGCTCCAGTGGTAAACAATTCTGAAATTGGTCAGAGGTGGGGAATCATCTCCCATAGAGCCAGCAGCGCCACCCGCCCACGCAAGGAGCGTCCTTATTGCAAAGCTGGGGGACCGTGCCGAGGCCTCTGTGAGTAAACGTGAGCTGAGCCCCAGGCCAGCTGCTGCTGAACTGTTCCCACCCTTCCCAGGTGAAACACCTGAATATGTACAAGGGCTTGAAAGCCTAGAGGAAGGGCCGTGGAGCCACACCAGCGACAGCACGCAGGCCACCTTGGTGCCTGCAGGTCAGCCAGGATGGTCCTGGCCACGGGCGATCTTCTGGAAGCTTTCCATTGCCCTGCCTGAGATACCCCTCCTGTCCCGGCCCCCACTCCTTTTTTTCCTTCCTCACCTCAGCCCGGAGAGATATTCCAGTCGAAGTTATGGGTGACACATCCTCTTCTTACAGGTGGCAGCCTGGCAACTCCTGCAGAAAGTCCAGCAGAGCCCCACTCACACCGGGCCACCCACAAAGCCGTGGACCCTCACACCCTCCCACCAGCACAGCCCCGAGACTGCTGACGGGGCAGAGAATATGGAGTCAGGCACAGCTGCAGGGGCTATTGCTGCCTGGAGTGCTGTTTATATTGACCTCAACCCAGGCACACCTGGGGAGGGCTTGCCGGCAGGGTCAGGCTGCCCAGGTCAGCTAATCCTCAGCCCTCAGGGATTCACATTGCAGAAAATGGACCTCGCTAAGACAGAATATTCGCCAAGGAAAAGAAGCACACAATGCCATTTGCAGCACCGTAGATGAGTCTAGAGGTAATCACGTGACTTGGAGTAAGTCAGAAAGTGAAAGACACATATATCATATCACTTATAGGTGTTACCTATAAATTGATACCAGGGCAGATATTTCCACGGAGAAGGGCAATCACAGATTCATTAAACAAACTTATGGTTCACCAAAGGAAAGGTGTGAGGATTGAATTCATTATGATATTGGGGTTAACAGACATATACAAACACAGTAGACATATATAATCACCAAAGACCTACGGAGTACCAAGAGAGGACTACTCAACATTCTGTCATAACGTACATGGGAAAAGGATCCCAGGAAGAACAGACATATGTATATGTGTAAAAGAACCACCTCTTGCACACCTACAACAAGCTAAACGTTGTACTCAAACTTGCTGTAATAAAAAATAAAAATTAAATTAAAAACACGAACAAGAAGTAGTGAGAAAAACTTGAGGGGCTTTCTCCTGGTACATTCCATTCTACATTCCAATCTAGAACGCGACTTCCATTGAGGCTCTGCTGCCCTAGTAACCAGATTTGGTAAGGGAGAACTGCTGCCACCTTGTGGCCGTTTCACACAACAGCAGCTTTAATCCCAGCGCTAATGGTCAGTGGATATTCCAAATCATTACAGGCCTGTAAATGACACCTGCCCTGAAAACAAATCCTGGGGTCATATATCGACCAAAAAATTCAAAAGACGTCCATATTTCCAAACGACAGTTTCAAGAGGCATATTTCACGCACATTAGTGTTCTGCTTCTTTTGCTTTCTTTCTTTCTTTGTTAAAAAAATGGGAATGGAAAAAGGCAACCCTCAGAATGGGCGAAAACTTTCACAAAAGAATCAATGGACAAAGGTTTAATCTCCAATATATATAAACAGCTCATGCAGCTTAATATTAATAAAACAAACAACCCAATACAAAAATGGGCAGAAGATCTAAATAGACGTTTCTTCAAAGAAGACACAGAGATGGCCAAGACGCACATGAAAAGCTGCTCAACATCACTAATTATTAGAGAAATGCAAATCAAAACTACAATGAGGTAAGACCTCACACCTGTTAGAATCGGCATCATCAGATAATCTACAAACAACAAATTCTGGGGAGGGTGTGGACAAAGGAACCCTCTTCCGCTATTGGTGGGAACGTAAATTGATACAGTCACTATGGAGAACAGTATGGAGGTTCCTTTAAAGAACTAAAAACAGAATTACAATAGGATCCAGAAATCCCACTTCTGGGCATATACCCAGAGAAAACCATAAATCACAAAGACACATTCCCCACAATGTTCATTGCAGCACTATTTACAATAGCCAGGTAATGGAAGCAACCTAAATGGCCACAGACAGACGAATGGATAAAGATGTGGTACATATATAAAATGGAATATTACTCAGCCATAAAAAGGAATGAAACTGAGTCATTTGTAGAGAAGTTGATGGATCTAGAGACTGTCATACAGAGTGAAGTAAGTCAGAAAGAGAAAAACAAATATTGTATATTAATGCCTATATGTGGAACCTAGAAAAATGGTACAGATGAACTGGTTTGCAGGGCAGAAATAGAGACACAGAGGTAGAGAACAAACGTATGGACACAAAGTGGGGGAAGCCATGGGGTGGTGGTGGTGGGATGAGTTGGGAGATTGGGATTGACCTGTATACATGTCTATGCATAAAATAGATAACTAATAATAACCTACTGTATAAAAATAAATAAATAAAATTAAATTTCAAAAATTTTAAATATAAAATGTAAAAATAAAACAGAAAAAGTGTTCTTCCATTCACACTGATGTATTTATAAGAATGAATTATTTCCATGTTTATATCCATAAATACATAAAAGAGGAATAAAATCTAACTTGAACCAAAAAAAAAAAAACTACACCTACCAGTTATACAGAGGAAAACACTACCAAGGCACTTGCTCCAGTGGTAAACAATTCTGAAATTGGTCAGAGGTGGGGAATCATCTCCCATAGAGCCAGCAGCGCCGCCCGCCCACGCAAGGAGCGTCCTTATTGCAAAGCTGGGGGACCGTGCCGAGGCCTCTGTGAGTAAACGTGAGCTGAGCCCCAGGCCAGCTGCTGCTGAACTGTTCCCACCCTTCCCAGGTGAAACACCTGAATATGTACAAGGGCTTGAAAGCCTAGAGGAAGGGCCGTGGAGCCACACCAGCGACAGCACGCAGGCCACCTTGGTGCCTGCAGGTCAGCCAGGATGGTCCTGGCCACGGGCGATCTTCTGGAAGCTTTCCATTGCCCTGCCTGAGATACCCCTCCTGTCCCGGCCCCCACTCCTTTTTTTCCTTCCTCACCTCAGCCCGGAGAGATATTCCAGTGGAAGTTATGGGTGACACATCCTCTTCTTACAGGTGGCAGCCTGGCAACTCCTGCAGAAAGTCCAGCAGAGCCCCACTCACACCGGGCCACCCACAAAGCCGTGGACCCTCACACCCTCCCACCAGCACAGCCCCGAGACTGCTGACGGGGCAGAGAATATGGAGTCAGGCACAGCTGCAGGGGCTATTGCTGCCTGGAGTGCTGTTTATATTGACCTCAACCCAGGCACACCTGGGGAGGGCTTGCCGGCAGGGTCAGGCTGCCCAGGTCAGCTAATCCTCAGACCTCAGGGATTCACATTGCAGAAAATGGACCTCGCTAAGACAGAATATTCGCCAAGGAAAAGAAGCACACAATGCCATTTGCAGCACCGTAGATGAGTCTAGAGGTAATCACGTGACTTGGAGTAAGTCAGAAAGTGAAAGACACATATATCATATCACTTATAGGTGTTACCTATAAATTGATACCAGGGCAGATATTTCCACGGAGAAGGGCAATCACAGATTCATTAAACAAACTTATGGTTCACCAAAGGAAAGGTGTGAGGATTGAATTCATTACGATATTGGGGTTAACAGACATATACAAACACAGTAGACATATATAATCACCAAAGACCTACGGAGTACCAAGAGAGGACTACTCAACATTCTGTCATAACGTACATGGGAAAAGGATCCCAGGAAGAACAGACATATGTATATGTGTAAAAGAACCACCTCTTGCACACCTACAACAAGCTAAACGTTGTACTCAAACTTGCTGTAATAAAAAATAAAAAATTAAATTAAAAACACGAACAAGAAATAGTGAGACAAACTTGAGGGGCTTTCTCCTGGCACATTCCGTTCTACATTCCAATCTAGAACGCGACTTCCATTGAGGCTCTGCTGCCCTAGTAACCAGATTTGGTAAGGGAGAACTGCTGCCACCTTGTGGCCGTTTCACACAACAGCAGCTTTAATCCCAGCGCTAATGGTCAGTGGATATTCCAAATCATTACAGGCCTGTAAATGACACCTGCCCTGAAAACAAATCCTGGGGTCATATATCGACCAAAAAATTCCAAAGACGTCCATATTTCCAAACGACAGTTTCAAGAGGCATATTTCACGCACATTAGTGTTCTGCTTCTTTTGCTTTCTTTCTTTCTTTGTTAAAAAAACGGGAATGGAAAAAGGCAACCCTCAGAATGGGCGAAAACGTTCACAAACGAATCAATGGACAAAGGTTTAATCTCCAATATATATAAACAGCTCATGCAGCTTAATATTAATAAAACAAACAACCCAATACAAAAATGGGCAGAAGATCTAAATAGACGTTTCTTCAAAGAAGACACAGAGATGGCCAAGACGCACATGAAAAGCTGCTCAACATCACTAATTATTAGAGAAATGCAAATCAAAACTACAATGAGGTAAGACCTCACACCTGTTAGAATCGGCATCATCAGATAATCTACAAACAACAAATTCTGGGGAGGGTGTGGACAAAAGGAACCCTCTTCCGCTATTGGTGGGAAAGTAAATTGATACAGTCACTATGGAGAACAGTATGGAGGTTCCTTTAAAAAACTAAAAAGAGAATTACCATAGGATCCAGCAATCCCACTTCTGGGCATATACCCAGAGAAAACCATAAATCACAGAGACACATTCACCACAATGTTCATTGCAGCACTATTTACAATAGCCAGGTAATGGAAGCAACCTAAATGCCCACAGACAGACGAATGGATAAAGATGTGGTACATATATAAAATGGAATATTTCTCAGCCATAAAAAGGAATGAAACTGGGTCATTTGTAGAGAAGTTAATGGATCTAGAGACTGTCATACAGAGTGAAGTAAGTCAGAAAGAGGAAAACAAATATTGTATATTAATGCCTATATGTGGAACCTAGAAAAATGCTACAGATGAACTGGTTTGCAGGGCAGAAATAGAGACACAGAGGTAGAGAACAAACGTATGGACACAAAGTGGGGGAAGCCATGGGGTGGTGGTGGTGGGATGAGTTGGGAGATTGGGATTGACCTGTATACATGTCTATGCATAAAATAGATAACTAATAATAACCTACTGTATAAAAAAAAATAAATAAAATTAAATTTCAAAAATTTTAAAAATAAAATGTAAAAATAAAACAGAAAAAATGTTCTTCCATTCACACTGATGTATTTATAAGAATGAATTATTTCCATGCTTATATCCATAAATACATAAAAGAAGAATAAAATCTAACTTGAAGCAAAAAAGAAAAAAAAAACTGAACCTAACAGTTATACAGAAGAAAACACTACCAAGGCACTTTCTCCAGTGGTAAACAATTCTGAAATTGGTCAGAGGAGGGGAATCATCTCCCATACAGCCAGCAGCCCCGCCCGCCCACGCAAGGAGCGTCCTTATTGCAAAGCTGGGGGACCGTGCCGAGGCCTCTGTGAGTAAACGTGAGCTGAGCCCCAGGCCAGCTGCTGCTGAACTGTTCCCACCCTTCCCAGGTGAAACACCTGAATATGTACAAGGGCTTGAAAGCCTAGAAGAAGGGCCGTGGAGCCACACCAGCGAAAGCACGCAGGCCACCTTGGTGCCTGCAGGTCAGCCAGGATGGTCCTGGCCACAGGCGCTCTTCTGGAAGCTTTCCATTGCCCTGCCTGAGATAACCCTCCTGTCCCGGCCCCCACTCCTTTTTTTCCTTACTCACCTCAGCCCGGAGAGATATTCCAGTGGAAGTTATGGGTGACACATCCTCTTCTTTACAGGTGGCAGCCTGGCAACTCCTGCAGAAAGTCCAGCAGAGCCCCACTCACACCGGGCCACCCACAAAGCCGTGGACCCTCACACCCTCCCACCAGCACAGCCCCGAGACTGCTGACGGGGCAGAGAATATGGAGTCAGGCACAGCTGCAGGGGCTATTGCTGCCGGGAGTGCTGTTTATATTGACCTCAAACGAGGCACACCTGGGGAGGGCTTGCCGGCAGGGTCAGGCTGCCCAGGTCAGCTAATCCTCAGCCCTCAGGGATTCACATTGCAGAAAATGGACCTCGCTAAGACAGAATATTAGCCAAGGAAAAAAAGCAAACAATGCCATTTGCAGCACCGTAGATGAGTCTAGAGGTAATCACGTGACTTGGAGTAAGTCAGAAAGTGAAAGACACATATCATATCATATCACTTATAGGTGTTACCTATAAATTGATACCAGGGCAGATATTTCCACGGAGAAGGGCAATCACAGATTCATTAAACAAACTTATGGTTCACCAAAGGAAAGGTGTGAGGATTGAATTCATTACGATATTGGGGTTAACAGACATATACAAACACAGTAGACGTATATAATCACCAAAGACTTACGGAGTACCAAGAGAAGACTACTCAACATTCTGTCTAAACGAACATGGAAAAAGGATCCCAGGAAGAACAGACATATGTATATGTGTAAAAGAACCACCTCTTGCACACCTACAACAAGCTAAACGTTGTACTCAAACTTGCTGTAATAAAAAATAAAAATTAAATTAAAAACACGAACAAGAATTAGTGAGAAAAACTTGAGGGGCTTTCTCCTGGTACATTCCATTCTACATTCCAATCTAGAACGCGACTTCCATTGAGGCTCTGCTGCCCTAGTAACCAGATTTGGTAAGGGAGAACTGCTGCCACCTTGTGGCCGTTTCACACAACAGCAGCTTTAATCCCAGCGCTAATGGTCAGTGGATATTCCAAATCATTACAGGCCTGTAAATGACACCTGCCCTGAAAACAAATCCTGGGGTCATATATCGACCAAAAAATTCAAAAGACGTCCATATTTCCAAACGACAGTTTCAAGAGGCATATTTCACGCACATTAGTGTTCTGCTTCTTTTGCTTTCTTTCTTTCTTTGTTAAAAAAACGGGAATGGAAAAAGGCAACCCTCAGAATGGGCGAAAACTTTCACAAACGAATCAATGGACAAAGGTTTAATCTCCAATATATATAAACAGCTCATGCAGCTTAATATTAATAAAACAAACAACCCAATACAAAAATGGGCAGAAGATCTAAATAGACGTTTCTTCAAAGAAGACACAGAGATGGCCAAGACGCACATGAAAAGCTACTCAACATCACTAATTATTAGAGAAATGCAAATCAAAACTACAATGAGGTAAGACCTCACACCTGTTAGAATCGGCATCATCAGATAATCTACAAACAACAAATTCTGGGGAGGGTGTGGACAAAAGGAACCCTCTTCCGCTATTGGTGGGAATGTAAATTGATACAGTCACTATGGAGAACAGTATGGAGGTTCCTTTAAAAAACTAAAAAGAGAAATACCATAGGATCCAGCAATCCCACTTCTGGGCATATACCCAGAGAAAACCATAAATCACAAAGACACATTCACCACAATGTTCATTGCAGCACTATTTACAATAGCCAGGTTATAGAAGCAACCTAAATGCCCACAGACAGACGAATGGATAAAGATGTGGTACATATATAAAATGGAATATTACTCAGCCATAAAAAGGAATGAACCTGGGTCATTTGTAGAGAAGTTGATGGATCTAGAGACTGTCATACAGTGTGAAGTAAGTCAGAAATAGAAAAACAAATATTGTATATTAATGCCTATATGTGGAACCGAGAACAATGCTACAGATGAACTGGTTTGCAGGGCAGAAATAGACACACAGAGGTAGAGAACAAACGTATGGACACAAAGTGGGGGAAGCAATGGGGTGGTGGTGGTGGGATGAGTTGGGAGATTGGGATTGACCTGTATACATATCTATGCATAAAATAGATAACTAATAATAACCTACTGTATATAAAAAATAAATAAAATTAAATTTCAAAAATTTTAAAAATAAAATGTAAAAATAAAACAGAAAAATGTTCTTCCATTCACACTGATGTATTTATAAGAATGAATTATTTCCATGCTTATATCCATAAATACATAAAAGAGGAATAAAATCTAACTTGAACCAAAAAAGAAAAAAAAAACTGAACCTAACAGTTATACAGAGGAAAACACTACCAAGGCACTTGCTCCAGTGGTAAACAATTCTGAAATTGGTCAGAGGTGGGGAATCATCTCCCATAGAGCCAGCAGCCCCGCCCGCCCACGCAAGGAGCGTCCTTATTGCAAAGCTGGGGGACCGTGCCGAGGCCTCTGTGAGTAAACATGAGCTGAGCCCCAGGCCAGCTGCTGCTGAACTGTTCCCACCCTTCCCAGGTGAAACACCTGAATATGTACAAGGGCTTGAAAGCCTAGAGGAAGGGCCGTGGAGCCACACCAGCGACAGCACGCAGGCCACCTTGGTGCCTGCAGGTCAGCCAGGATGGTCCTGGCCACGGGCGCTCTTCTGGAAGCTTTCCATTGCCCTGCCTGAGATACCCCTCCTGTCCCGGCCCCCACTCCTTTTTTTCCTTCCTCACCTCAGCCCGGAGAGATATTCCAGTGGAAGTTATGGGTGACACATCCTCTTCTTTACAGGTGGCAGCCTGGCAACTCCTGCAGAAACTCCAGCAGAGCCCCACTCACACCGGGCCACCCACAAAGCCGTGGACCCTCACACCCTACCAGCAGCACAGCCCCGAGACTGCTGACGGGGCAGAGAATATGGAGTCAGGCACAGCGGCAGGGGCTATTGCTGCCTGGAGTGCTGTTTATATTGACCTCAACCCAGGCACACCTGGGGAGGGCTTGCCGGCAGGGTCAGGCTGCCCAGGTCAGCTAATCCTCAGCCCTCAGGGAATCACATTGCAGAAAATGGACCTCGCTAAGACAGAATATTCGCCAAGGAAAAGAAGCACACAATGCCATTTGCAGCACCGTAGATGAGTCTAGAGGTAATCACGTGACTTGGAGTAAGTCAGAAAGTGAAAGGCACATATCATATCATATCACTTATAGGTGTTACCTATAAATTGATACCAGGGCAGATATTTCCACGGAGAAGGGCAATCACAGATTCATTAAACAAACTTATGGTTCACCAAAGGAAAGTTGTGAGGATTGAATTCATTACGATATTGGGGTTAACAGACATATACAAACACAGTAGACATATATAATCACCAAAGACCTACGGAGTACCAAGAGAAGACTACTCAACATTCTGTCATAACGTACATGGGAAAAGGATCCCAGGAAGAACAGACATATATATATGTGTAAAAGAACCACCTCTTGCACACCTACAACAAGCTAAACGTTGTACTCAAACTTGCTGTAATAAAAAATAAAAAATTAAATTAAAAACACGAACAAGAAGTAGTGAGACAAACTTGAGGGGCTTTCTCCTGGCACATTCCGTTCTAAATTCCAATCTAGAACGCGACTTCCATTGAGGCTCTGCTGCCCTAGTAACCAGATTTGGTAAGGGAGAACTGCTGCCACCTTGTGGCCGTTTCACACAACAGCAGCTTTAATCCCAGCGCTAATGGTCAGTGGATATTCCAAATCATTACAGGCCTGTAAATGACACCTGCCCTGAAAACAAATCCTGGGGTCATATATCGACCAAAAAATTCAAAAGACGTCCATATTTGAAAACGACAGTTTCAAGAGGCATATTTCACGCACATTAGTGTTCTGATTCTTTTGCTTTCTTTCTTTCTTTGTTAAAAAAACGCGAATGGAAAAAGGCAACCCTCAGAAGGGGCGAAAACGTTCACAAACGAATCAATGGACAGAGGTTTAATCTCCAATATATATAAACAGCTCATGCAGCTTAATATTAATAAAACAAACAACCCAATGCAAAAATGGGCCGAAGATCTAAATAGACGTTTCTTCAAAGAAGACACAGAGATGACCAAGACGCACATGAAAAGCTGCTCAACATCACTAATTATTAGAGAAATGCAAATCAAAACAACAATGAGGTAAGACCTCACACCTGTTAGAATCGGCATCATCAGATAATCTACAAACAACAAATTCTGGGGAGGGTGTGGACAAAAGGATCCCTCTTCCGCTATTGGTGGGAATGTAAATTGATACAGTCACTATGGAGAACAGTATGGAGGTTCCTTTGAAAAACTAAAAACAGAATTACCATAGGATCCAGCAATCCCACTTCTGGGCATATACCCAGAGAAAACCATAAATCACAGAGACACATTCACCACAATGTTCATTGCAGCACTATTTACAATAGCCAGGTAATGGAAGCAACCTAAATGCCCACAGACAGACGAATGGATAAAGATGTGGTACATATATAAAATGGAATATTACTCAGCCATAAAAAGGAATGAACCTGGGTCATTTGTAGAGAAGTTGATGGATCTAGAGACTGTCATACAGAGTGAAGTAAGTCAGAAAGAGAAAAACAAATATTGTATATTAATGCCTATATGTGGAACCTAGAAATATGCTACAGATGAACTGGTTTGCAGGGCAGAAATAGAGACACAGAGGTAGAGAACAAACGTATCGACACAAAGTGGGGGAAGCCATGGGGTGGTGGTGGTGGGATGAGTTGGGAGATTGGGATTGACCTGTATACATATCTATGCATAAAATAGATAACTAATAATAACCTACTGTATAAAAAAAAATAAATAAAATTAAATTTCAAAAATTTTAAAAATAAAATGTAAAAATAAAACAGAAAAAATGTTCTTCCATTCACACTGATGTATTTATAAGAATGAATTATTTCCATGCTTATATCCATAAATACATAAAAGAAGAATAAAATCTAACTTGAAGCAAAAAAGAAAAAAAAAACTGAACCTAACAGTTATACAGAAGAAAACACTACCAAGGCACTTTCTCCAGTGGTAAACAATTCTGAAATTGGTCAGAGGAGGGGAATCATCTCCCATACAGCCAGCAGCCCCGCCCGCCCACGCAAGGAGCGTCCTTATTGCAAAGCTGGGGGACCGTGCCGAGGCCTCTGTGAGTAAACGTGAGCTGAGCCCCAGGCCAGCTGCTGCTGAACTGTTCCCACCCTTCCCAGGTGAAACACCTGAATATGTACAAGGGCTTGAAAGCCTAGAAGAAGGGCCGTGGAGCCACACCAGCGAAAGCACGCAGGCCACCTTGGTGCCTGCAGGTCAGCCAGGATGGTCCTGGCCACAGGCGCTCTTCTGGAAGCTTTCCATTGCCCTGCCTGTGATAACCCTCCTGTCCCGGCCCCCACTCCTTTTTTTCCTTACTCACCTCAGCCCGGAGAGATATTCCAGTGGAAGTTATGGGTGACACATCCTCTTCTTTACAGGTGGCAGCCTGGCAACTCCTTCAGAAAGTCCAGCAGAGCCCCACTCACACCGGGCCACCCACAAAGCCGTGGACCCTCACACCCTCCCACCAGCACAGCCCCGAGACTGCTGACGGGGCAGAGAATATGGAGTCAGGCACAGCTGCAGGGGCTATTGCTGCCTGGAGTGCTGTTTATATTGACCTCAAACCAGGCACACCTGGGGAGGGCTTGCCGGCAGGGTCAGGCTGCCCAGGTCAGCTAATCCTCAGCCCTCAGGGATTCACATTGCAGAAAATGGACCTCGCTAAGACAGAATATTAGCCAAGGAAAAAAAGCAAACAATGCCATTTGCAGCACCGTAGATGAGTCTAGAGGTAATCACGTGACTTGGAGTAAGTCAGAAAGTGAAAGACACATATCATATCATATCACTTATAGGTGTTACCTATAAATTGATACCAGGGCAGATATTTCCACGGAGAAGGGCAATCACAGATTCATTAAACAAACTTATGGTTCACCAAAGGAAAGGTGTGAGGATTGAATTCATTACGATATTGGGGTTAACAGACATATACAAACACAGTAGACGTATATAATCACCAAAGACTTACGGAGTACCAAGAGAAGACTACTCAACATTCTGTCATAACGAACATGGAAAAAGGATCCCAGGAAGAACAGACATATGTATATGTGTAAAAGAACCACCTCTTGCACACCTACAACAAGCTAAACGTTGTACTCAAACTTGCTGTAATAAAAAATAAAAATTAAATTAAAAACACGAACAAGAATTAGTGAGAAAAACTTGAGGGGCTTTCTCCTGGTACATTCCATTCTACATTCCAATCTAGAACGCGACTTCCATTGAGGCTCTGCTGCCCTAGTAACCAGATTTGGTAAGGGAGAACTGCTGCCACCTTGTGGCCGTTTCACACAACAGCAGCTTTAATCCCAGCGCTAATGGTCAGTGGATATTCCAAATCATTACAGGCCTGTAAATGACACCTGCCCTGAAAACAAATCCTGGGGTCATATATCGACCAAAAAATTCAAAAGACGTCCATATTTCCAAACGACAGTTTCAAGAGGCATATTTCACGCACATTAGTGTTCTGCTTCTTTTGCTTTCTTTCTTTCTTTGTTAAAAAAACGGGAATGGAAAAAGGCAACCCTCAGAATGGGCGAAAACTTTCACAAACGAATCAATGGACAAAGGTTTAATCTCCAATATATATAAACAGCTCATGCAGCTTAATATTAATAAAACAAACAACCCAATACAAAAATGGGCAGAAGATCTAAATAGACGTTTCTTCAAAGAAGACACAGAGATGGCCAAGACGCACATGAAAAGCTACTCAACATCACTAATTATTAGAGAAATGCAAATCAAAACTACAATGAGGTAAGACCTCACACCTGTTAGAATCGGCATCATCAGATAATCTACAAACAACAAATTCTGGGGAGGGTGTGGACAAAAGGAACCCTCTTCCGCTATTGGTGGGAATGTAAATTGATACAGTCACTATGGAGAACAGTATGGAGGTTCCTTTAAAAAACTAAAAAGAGAAATACCATAGGATCCAGCAATCCCACTTCTGGGCATATACCCAGAGAAAACCATAAATCACAAAGACACATTCACCACAATGTTCATTGCAGCACTATTTACAATAGCCAGGTTATAGAAGCAACCTAAATGCCCACAGACAGACGAATGGATAAAGATGTGGTACATATATAAAATGGAATATTACTCAGCCATAAAAAGGAATGAACCTGGGTCATTTGTAGAGAAGTTGATGGATCTAGAGACTGTCATACAGTGTGAAGTAAGTCAGAAATAGAAAAACAAATATTGTATATTAATGCCTATATGTGGAACCGAGAACAATGCTACAGATGAACTGGTTTGCAGGGCAGAAATAGACACACAGAGGTAGAGAACAAACGTATGGACACAAAGTGGGGGAAGCAATGGGGTGGTGGTGGTGGGATGAGTTGGGAGATTGGGATTGACCTGTATACATATCTATGCATAAAATAGATAACTAATAATAACCTACTGTATATAAAAAATAAATAAAATTAAATTTCAAAAATTTTAAAAATAAAATGTAAAAATAAAACAGAAAAATGTTCTTCCATTCACACTGATGTATTTATAAGAATGAATTATTTCCATGCTTATATCCATAAATACATAAAAGAGGAATAAAATCTAACTTGAACCAAAAAAGAAAAAAAAAACTGAACCTAACAGTTATACAGAGGAAAACACTACCAAGGCACTTGCTCCAGTGGTAAACAATTCTGAAATTGGTCAGAGGTGGGGAATCATCTCCCATAGAGCCAGCAGCCCCGCCCGCCCACGCAAGGAGCGTCCTTATTGCAAAGCTGGGGGACCGTGCCGAGGCCTCTGTGAGTAAACATGAGCTGAGCCCCAGGCCAGCTGCTGCTGAACTGTTCCCACCCTTCCCAGGTGAAACACCTGAATATGTACAAGGGCTTGAAAGCCTAGAGGAAGGGCCGTGGAGCCACACCAGCGACAGCACGCAGGCCACCTTGGTGCCTGCAGGTCAGCCAGGATGGTCCTGGCCACGGGCGCTCTTCTGGAAGCTTTCCATTGCCCTGCCTGAGATACCCCTCCTGTCCCGGCCCCCACTCCTTTTTTTCCTTCCTCACCTCAGCCCGGAGAGATATTCCAGTGGAAGTTATGGGTGACACATCCTCTTCTTTACAGGTGGCAGCCTGGCAACTCCTGCAGAAACTCCAGCAGAGCCCCACTCACACCGGGCCACCCACAAAGACGTGGACCCTCACACCCTCCCACCAGCACAGCCCCGAGACTGCTGACGGGGCAGAGAATATGGAGTCAGGCACAGCGGCAGGGGCTATTGCTGCCTGGAGTGCTGTTTATATTGACCTCAACCCAGGCACACCTGGGGAGGGCTTGCCGGCAGGGTCAGGCTGCCCAGGTCAGCTAATCCTCAGCCCTCAGGGAATCACATTGCAGAAAATGGACCTCGCTAAGACAGAATATTCGCCAAGGAAAAGAAGCACACAATGCCATTTGCAGCACCGTAGATGAGTCTAGAGGTAATCACGTGACTTGGAGTAAGTCAGAAAGTGAAAGGCACATATCATATCATATCACTTATAGGTGTTACCTATAAATTGATACCAGGGCAGATATTTCCACGGAGAAGGGCAATCACAGATTCATTAAACAAACTTATGGTTCACCAAAGGAAAGTTGTGAGGATTGAATTCATTACGATATTGGGGTTAACAGACATATACAAACACAGTAGACATATATAATCACCAAAGACCTACGGAGTACCAAGAGAAGACTACTCAACATTCTGTCATAACGTACATGGGAAAAGGATCCCAGGAAGAACAGACATATATATATGTGTAAAAGAACCACCTCTTGCACACCTACAACAAGCTAAACGTTGTACTCAAACTTGCTGTAATAAAAAATAAAAAATTAAATTAAAAACACGAACAAGAAGTAGTGAGACAAACTTGAGGGGCTTTCTCCTGGCACATTCCGTTCTAAATTCCAATCTAGAACGCGACTTCCATTGAGGCTCTGCTGCCCTAGTAACCAGATTTGGTAAGGGAGAACTGCTGCCACCTTGTGGCCGTTTCACACAACAGCAGCTTTAATCCCAGCGCTAATGGTCAGTGGATATTCCAAATCATTACAGGCCTGTAAATGACACCTGCCCTGAAAACAAATCCTGGGGTCATATATCGACCAAAAAATTCAAAAGACGTCCATATTTGAAAACGACAGTTTCAAGAGGCATATTTCACGCACATTAGTGTTCTGATTCTTTTGCTTTCTTTCTTTCTTTGTTAAAAAAACGGGAATGGAAAAAGGCAACCCTCAGAAGGGGCGAAAACGTTCACAAACGAATCAATGGACAGAGGTTTAATCTCCAATATATATAAACAGCTCATGCAGCTTAATATTAATAAAACAAACAACCCAATGCAAAAATGGGCCGAAGATCTAAATAGACGTTTCTTCAAAGAAGACACAGAGATGACCAAGACGCACATGAAAAGCTGCTCAACATCACTAATTATTAGAGAAATGCAAATCAAAACAACAATGAGGTAAGACCTCACACCTGTTAGAATCGGCATCATCAGATAATCTACAAACAACAAATTCTGGGGAGGGTGTGGACAAAAGGAACCCTCTTCCGCTATTGGTGGGAATGTAAATTGATACAGTCACTATGGAGAACAGTATGGAGGTTCCTTTGAAAAACTAAAAACAGAATTACCATAGGATCCAGCAATCCCACTTCTGGGCATATACCCAGAGAAAACCATAAATCACAGAGACACATTCACCACAATGTTCATTGCAGCACTATTTACAATAGCCAGGTAATGGAAGCAACCTAAATGCCCACAGACAGACGAATGGATAAAGATGTGGTACATATATAAAATGGAATATTACTCAGCCATAAAAAGGAATGAACCTGGGTCATTTGTAGAGAAGTTGATGGATCTAGAGACTGTCATACAGAGTGAAGTAAGTCAGAAAGAGAAAAACAAATATTGTATATTAATGCCTATATGTGGAACCTAGAAATATGCTACAGATGAACTGGTTTGCAGGGCAGAAATAGAGACACAGAGGTAGAGAACAAACGTATCGACACAAAGTGGGGGAAGCCATGGGGTGGTGGTGGTGGGATGAGTTGGGAGATTGGGATTGACCTGTATACATATCTATGCATAAAATAGATAACTAATAATAACCTACTGTATAAAAAAAAATAAATAAAATTAAATTTCAAAAATTTTAAAAATAAAATGTAAAAATAAAACAGAAAAAATGTTCTTCCATTCACACTGATGTATTTATAAGAATGAATTATTTCCATGCTTATATCCATAAATACATAAAAGAAGAATAAAATCTAACTTGAAGCAAAAAAGAAAAAAAAAAACTGAACCTAACAGTTATACAGAAGAAAACACTACCAAGGCACTTTCTCCAGTGGTAAACAATTCTGAAATTGGTCAGAGGAGGGGAATCATCTCCCATACAGCCAGCAGCCCCGCCCGCCCACGCAAGGAGCGTCCTTATTGCAAAGCTGGGGGACCGTGCCGAGGCCTCTGTGAGTAAACGTGAGCTGAGCCCCAGGCCAGCTGCTGCTGAACTGTTCCCACCCTTCCCAGGTGAAACACCTGAATATGTACAAGGGCTTGAAAGCCTAGAAGAAGGGCCGTGGAGCCACACCAGCGAAAGCACGCAGGCCACCTTGGTGCCTGCAGGTCAGCCAGGATGGTCCTGGCCACAGGCGCTCTTCTGGAAGCTTTCCATTGCCCTGCCTGTGATAACCCTCCTGTCCCGGCCCCCACTCCTTTTTTTCCTTACTCACCTCAGCCCGGAGAGATATTCCAGTGGAAGTTATGGGTGACACATCCTCTTCTTTACAGGTGGCAGCCTGGCAACTCCTTCAGAAAGTCCAGCAGAGCCCCACTCACACCGGGCCACCCACAAAGCCGTGGACCCTCACACCCTCCCACCAGCACAGCCCCGAGACTGCTGACGGGGCAGAGAATATGGAGTCAGGCACAGCTGCAGGGGCTATTGCTGCCTGGAGTGCTGTTTATATTGACCTCAAACCAGGCACACCTGGGGAGGGCTTGCCGGCAGGGTCAGGCTGCCCAGGTCAGCTAATCCTCAGCCCTCAGGGATTCACATTGCAGAAAATGGACCTCGCTAAGACAGAATATTAGCCAAGGAAAAAAAGCAAACAATGCCATTTGCAGCACCGTAGATGAGTCTAGAGGTAATCACGTGACTTGGAGTAAGTCAGAAAGTGAAAGACACATATCATATCATATCACTTATAGGTGTTACCTATAAATTGATACCAGGGCAGATATTTCCACGGAGAAGGGCAATCACAGATTCATTAAACAATCTTATGGTTCACCAAAGGAAAGGTGTGAGGATTGAATTCATTATGATATTGGGGTTAACAGACATATACAAACACAGTAGACGTATATAATCACCAAAGACCTACGGAGTACCAAGAGAAGACTACTCAACATTCTGTCATAACGAACATGGGAAAAGGATCCCAGGAAGAACAGACATATGTATATGTGTAAAAGAACCACCTCTTGCACACCTACAACAAGCTAAACGTTGTACTCAAACTTGCTGTAATAAAAAATAAAAATTAAATTAAAAACACGAACAAGAATTAGTGAGAAAAACTTGAGGGGCTTTCTCCTGTTACATTCCATTCTACATTCCAATCTAGAACGCGACTTCCATTGAGGCTCTGCTGCCCTAGTAACCAGATTTGGTAAGGGAGAACTGCTGCCACCTTGTGGCCGTTTCACACAACAGCAGCTTTAATCCCAGCGCTAATGGTCAGTGGATATTCCAAATCATTACAGGCCTGTAAATGACACCTGCCCTGAAAACAAATCCTGGGGTCATATATCGACCAAAAAATTCAAAAGACGTCCATATTTCCAAACGACAGTTTCAAGAGGCATATTTCACGCACATTAGTGTTCTGCTTCTTTTGCTTTCTTTCTTTCTTTGTTAAAAAAATGGGAATGGAAAAAGGCAACCCTCAGAATGGGCGAAAACTTTCACAAAAGAATCAATGGACAAAGGTTTAATCTCCAATATATATAAACAGCTCATGCAGCTTAATATTAATAAAACAAACAACCCAATACAAAAATGGGCAGAAGATCTAAATAGACGTTTCTTCAAAGAAGACACAGAGATGGCCAAGACGCACATGAAAAGCTGCTCAACATCACTAATTATTAGAGAAATGCAAATCAAAACTACAATGAGGTAAGACCTCACACCTGTTAGAATCGGCATCATCAGATAATCTACAAACAACAAATTCTGGGGAGGGTGTGGACAAAGGAACCCTCTTCCGCTATTGGTGGGAACGTAAATTGATACAGTCACTATGGAGAACAGTATGGAGGTTCCTTTAAAAAACTAAAAACAGAATTACAATAGGATCCAGAAATCCCACTTCTGGGCATATACCCAGAGAAAACCATAAATCACAAAGACACATTCCCCACAATGTTCATTGCAGCACTATTTACAATAGCCAGGTAATGGAAGCAACCTAAATGGCCACAGACAGACGAATGGATAAAGATGTGGTACATATATAAAATGGAATATTACTCAGCCATAAAAAGGAATGAAACTGAGTCATTTGTAGAGAAGTTGATGGATCTAGAGACTGTCATACAGAGTGAAGTAAGTCAGAAAGAGAAAAACAAATATTGTATATTAATGCCTATATGTGGAACCTAGAAAAATGGTACAGATGAACTGGTTTGCAGGGCAGAAATAGAGACACAGAGGTAGAGAACAAACGTATGGACACAAAGTGGGGGAAGCCATGGGGTGGTGGTGGTGGGATGAGTTGGGAGATTGGGATTGACCTGTATACATGTCTATGCATAAAATAGATAACTAATAATAACCTACTGTATAAAAATAAATAAATAAAATTAAATTTCAATAATTTTAAAAATAAAATGTAAAAATAAAACAGCAAAAGTGTTCTTCCATTCACACTGATGTATTTATAAGAATGAATTATTTCCGTGCTTATATCCATAAATACATAAAAGAGGAATAAAATCTAACTTGAACCAAAAAAAAAAAAAACTACACCTACCAGTTATACAGTGGAAAACACTACCAAGGCACTTGCTCCAGTGGTAAACAATTCTGAAATTGGTCAGAGGTGGGGAATCATCTCCCATAGAGCCAGCAGCGCCGCCCGCCCACGCAAGGAGCGTCCTTATTGCAAAGCTGGGGGACCGTGCCGAGGCCTCTGTGAGTAAACGAGAGCTGAGCCCCAGGCCAGCTGCTGCTGAACTGTTCCCACCCTTCCCAGGTGAAACACCTGAATATGTACAAGGGCTTGAAAGCCTAGAGGAAGGGCCGTGGAGCCACACCAGCGACAGCACGCAGGCCACCTTGGTGCCTGCAGGTCAGCCAGGATGGTCCTGGCCACGGGCGATCTTCTGGAAGCTTTCCATTGCCCTGCCTGAGATACCCCTCCTGTCCCGGCCCCCACTCCTTTTTTTCCTTCCTCACCTCAGCCCGGAGAGATATTCCAGTGGAAGTTATGGGTGACACATCCTCTTCTTACAGGGGGCAGCCTGGCAACTCCTGCAGAAAGTCCAGCAGAGCCCCACTCACACCGGGCCACCCACAAAGCCGTGGACCCTCACACCCTCCCACCAGCACAGCCCCGAGACTGCTGACGGGGCAGAGAATATGGAGTCAGGCACAGCTGCAGGGGCTATTGCTGCCTGGAGTGCTGTTTATATTGACCTCAACCCAGGCACACCTGGGGAGGGCTTGCCGGCAGGGTCAGGCTGCCCAGGTCAGCTAATCCTCAGACCTCAGGGATTCACATTGCAGAAAATGGACCTCGCTAAGACAGAATATTCGCCAAGGAAAAGAAGCACACAATGCCATTTGCAGCACCGTAGATGAGTCTAGAGGTAATCACGTGACTTGGAGTAAGTCAGAAAGGGAAAGACACATATATCATATCACTTATAGGTGTTACCTATAAATTGATACCAGGGCAGATATTTCCACGGAGAAGGGCAATCACAGATTCATTAAACAAACTTATGGTTCACCAAAGGAAAGGTGTGAGGATTGAATTCATTATGATATTGGGGTTAACAGACATATACAAACACAGTAGACGTATATAATCACCAAAGACCTACGGAGTACCAAGAGAGGATTACTCAACATTCTGTCATAACGTACATGGGAAAAGGATCCCAGGAAGAACAGACATATGTATATGTGTAAAAGAACCACCTCTTGCACACCTACAACAAGCTAAACGTTGTACTCAAACTTGCTGTAATAAAAAATAAAAAATTAAATTAAAAACACGAACAAGAAGTAGTGAGACAAACTTGAGGGGCTTTCTCCTGGCACATTCCGTTCTACATTCCAATCTAGAACGCGACTTCCATTGAGGCTCTGCTGCCCTAGTAACCAGATTTGGTAAGGGAGAACTGCTGCCACCTTGTGGCCGTTTCACACAACAGCAGCTTTAATCCCAGCGCTAATGGTCAGTGGATATTCCAAATCATTACAGGCCTGTAAATGACACCTGCCCTGAAAACAAATCCTGGGGTCATATATCGACCAAAAAATTCAAAAGACGTCCATATTTCCAAACGACAGTTTCAAGAGGCATATTTCACGCACATTAGTGTTCTGATTCTTTTGCTTTCTTTCTTTCTTTGTTAAAAAAACGGGAATGGAAAAAGGCAACCCTCAGAATGGGCGAAAACGTTCACAAACGAATCAATGGACAAAGGTTTAATCTCCAATATATATAAACAGCTCATGCAGCTTAATATTAATAAAACAAACAACCCAATACAAAAATGGGCAGAAGATCTAAATAGACGTTTCTTCAAAGAAGACACAGAGATGGCCAAGACGCACATGAAAAGCTGCTCAACATCACTAATTATTAGAGAAATGCAAATCAAAACTACAATGAGGTAAGACCTCACACCTGTTAGAATCGGCATCATCAGATAATCTACAAACAACAAATTCTGGGGAGGGTGTGGACAAAAGGAACCCTCTTCCTCTATTGGTGGGAAAGTAAATTGATACAGTCACTATGGAGAACAGTATGGAGGTTCCTTTAAAAAACTAAAAAGAGAATTACCATAGGATCCAGCAATCCCACTTCTGGGCATATACCCAGAGAAAACCATAAATCACAGAGACACATTCACCACAATGTTCATTGCAGCACTATTTACAATAGCCAGGTAATGGAAGCAACCTAAATGCCCACAGACAGACGAATGGATAAAGATGTGGTACATATATAAAATGGAATATTTCTCAGCCATAAAAAGGAATGAAACTGGGTCATTTGTAGAGAAGTTAATGGATCTAGAGACTGTCATACAGAGTGAAGTAAGTCAGAAAGAGGAAAACAAATATTGTATATTAATGCCTATATGTGGAACCTAGAAAAATGCTACAGATGAACTGGTTTGCAGGGCAGAAATAGAGACACAGAGGTAGAGAACAAACGTATGGACACAAAGTGGGGGAAGCCATGGGGTGGTGGTGGTGGGATGAGTTGGGAGATTGGGATTGACCTGTATACATGTCTATGCATAAAATAGATAACTAATAATAACCTACTGTATAAAAAAAAATAAATAAAATTAAATTTCAAAAATTTTAAAAATAAAATGTAAAAATAAAACAGAAAAAATGTTCTTCCATTCACACTGATATATTTATAAGAATGAATTATTTCCATGCTTATATCCATAAATACATAAAAGAAGAATAAAATCTAACTTGAAGCAAAAAAGAAAAAAAAAACTGAACCTAACAGTTATACAGAAGAAAACACTACCAAGGCACTTTCTCCAGTGGTAAACAATTCTGAAATTGGTCAGAGGAGGGGAATCATCTCCCATACAGCCAGCAGCCCCGCCCGCCCACGCAAGGAGCGTCCTTATTGCAAAGCTGGGGGACCGTGCCGAGGCCTCTGTGAGTAAACGTGAGCTGAGCCCCAGGCCAGCTGCTGCTGAACTGTTCCCACCCTTCCCAGGTGAAACACCTGAATATGTACAAGGGCTTGAAAGCCTAGAAGAAGGGCCGTGGAGCCACACCAGCGAAAGCACGCAGGCCACCTTGGTGCCTGCAGGTCAGCCAGGATGGTCCTGGCCACAGGCGCTCTTCTGGAAGCTTTCCATTGCCCTGCCTGTGATACCCCTCCTGTCCCGGCCCCCACTCCTTTTTTTCCTTACTCACCTCAGCCCGGAGAGATATTCCAGTGGAAGTTATGGGTGACACATCCTCTTCTTTACAGGTGGCAGCCTGGCAACTCCTGCAGAAAGTCCAGCAGAGCCCCACTCACACCGGGCCACCCACAAAGCCGTGGACCCTCACACCCTCCCACCAGCACAGCCCCGAGACTGCTGACGGGGCAGAGAATATGGAGTCAGGCACAGCTGCAGGGGCTATTGCTGCCTGGAGTGCTGTTTATATTGACCTCAAACCAGGCACACCTGGGGAGGGCTTGCCGGCAGGGTCAGGCTGCCCAGGTCAGCTAATCCTCAGCCCTCAGGGATTCACATTGCAGAAAATGGACCTCGCTAAGACAGAATATTAGCCAAGGAAAAAAAGCAAACAATGCCATTTGCAGCACCGTAGATGAGTCTAGAGGTAATCACGTGACTTGGAGTAAGTCAGAAAGTGAAAGACACATATCATATCATATCACTTATAGGTGTTACCTATAAATTGATACCAGGGCAGATATTTCCACGGAGAAGGGCAATCACAGATTCATTAAACAAACTTATGGTTCACCAAAGGAAAGGTGTGAGGATTGAATTCATTACGATATTGGGGTTAACAGACATATACAAACACAGTAGACGTATATAATCACCAAAGACCTACGGAGTACCAAGAGAAGACTACTCAACATTCTGTCATAACGAACATGGGAAAAGGATCCCAGGAAGAACAGACATATGTATATGTGTAAAAGAACCACCTCTTGCACACCTACAACAAGCTAAACGTTGTACTCAAACTTGCTGTAATAAAAAATAAAAATTAAATTAAAAACACGAACAAGAATTAGTGAGAAAAACTTGAGGGGCTTTCTCCTGGTACATTCCATTCTACATTCCAATCTAGAACGCGACTTCCATTGAGGCTCTGCTGCCCTAGTATCCAGATTTGGTAAGGGAGAACTGCTGCCACCTTGTGGCCGTTTCACACAACAGCAGCTTTAATCCCAGCGCTAATGGTCAGTGGATATTCCAAATCATTACAGGCCTGTAAATGACACCTGCCCTGAAAACAAATCCTGGGGTCATATATCGACCAAAAAATTCAAAAGACGTCCATATTTCCAAACGACAGTTTCAAGAGGCATATTTCACGCACATTAGTGTTCTGCTTCTTTTGCTTTCTTTCTTTCTTTGTTAAAAAAATGGGAATGGAAAAAGGCAACCCTCAGAATGGGCGAAAACTTTCACAAAAGAATCAATGGACAAAGGTTTAATCTCCAATATATATAAACAGCTCATGCAGCTTAATATTAATAAAACAAACAACCCAATACAAAAATGGGCAGAAGATCTAAATAGACGTTTCTTCAAAGAAGACACAGAGATGGCCAAGACGCACATGAAAAGCTGCTCAACATCACTAATTATTAGAGAAATGCAAATCAAAACTACAATGAGGTAAGACCTCACACCTGTTAGAATCGGCATCATCAGATAATCTACAAACAACAAATTCTGGGGAGGGTGTGGACAAAGGAACCCTCTTCCGCTATTGGTGGGAACGTAAATTGATACAGTCACTATGGAGAACAGTATGGAGGTTCCTTTAAAAAACTAAAAACAGAATTACAATAGGATCCAGAAATCCCACTTCTGGGCATATACCCAGAGAAAACCATAAATCACAAAGACACATTCCCCACAATGTTCATTGCAGCACTATTTACAATAGCCAGGTAATGGAAGCAACCTAAATGGCCACAGACAGACGAATGGATAAAGATGTGGTACATATATAAAATGGAATATTACTCAGCCATAAAAAGGAATGAAACTGAGTCATTTGTAGAGAATTTGATGGATCTAGAGACTGTCATACAGAGTGAAGTAAGTCAGAAAGAGAAAAACAAATATTGTATATTAATGCCTATATGTGGAACCTAGAAAAATGGTACAGATGAACTGGTTTGCAGGGCAGAAATAGAGACACAGAGGTAGAGAACAAACGTATGGACACAAAGTGGGGGAAGCCATGGGGTGGTGGTGGTGGGATGAGTTGGGAGATTGGGATTGACCTGTATACATGTCTATGCATAAAATAGATAACTAATAATAACCTACTGTATAAAAATAAATAAATAAAATTAAATTTCAAAAATTTTAAAAATAAAATGTAAAAATAAAACAGAAAAAGTGTTCTTCCATTCACACTGATGTATTTATAAGAATGAATTATTTCCGTGCTTATATCCATAAATACATAAAAGAGGAATAAAATCTAACTTGAACCAAAAAAATAAAAAACTACACCTACCAGTTATACAGAGGAAAACACTACCAAGGCACTTGCTCCAGTGGTAAACAATTCTGAAATTGGTCAGAGGTGGGGAATCATCTCCCATAGAGCCAGCAGCGCCGCCCGCCCACGCAAGGAGCGTCCTTATTGCAAAGCTGGGGGACCGTGCCGAGGCCTCTGTGAGTAAACGTGAGCTGAGCCCCAGGCCAGCTGCTGCTGAACTGTTCCCACCCTTCCCAGGTGAAACACCTGAATATGTACAAGGGCTTGAAAGCCTAGAGGAAGGGCCGTGGAGCCACACCAGCGACAGCACGCAGGCCACCTTGGTGCCTGCAGGTCAGCCAGGATGGTCCTGGCCACGGGCGATCTTCTGGAAGCTTTCCATTGCCCTGCCTGAGATACCCCTCCTGTCCCGGCCCCCACTCCTTTTTTTCCTTCCTCACCTCAGCCCGGAGAGATATTCCAGTCGAAGTTATGGGTGACACATCCTCTTCTTACAGGTGGCAGCCTGGCAACTCCTGCAGAAAGTCCAGCAGAGCCCCACTCACACCGGGCCACCCACAAAGCCGTGGACCCTCACACCCTCCCACCAGCACAGCCCCGAGACTGCTGACGGGGCAGAGAATATGGAGTCAGGCACAGCTGCAGGGGCTATTGCTGCCTGGAGTGCTGTTTATATTGACCTCAACCCAGGCACACCTGGGGAGGGCTTGCCGGCAGGGTCAGGCTGCCCAGGTCAGCTAATCCTCAGCCCTCAGGGATTCACATTGCAGAAAATGGACCTCGCTAAGACAGAATATTCGCCAAGGAAAAGAAGCACACAATGCCATTTGCAGCACCGTAGATGAGTCTAGAGGTAATCACGTGACTTGGAGTAAGTCAGAAAGTGAAAGACACATATATCATATCACTTATAGGTGTTACCTATAAATTGATACCAGGGCAGATATTTCCACGGAGAAGGGCAATCACAGATTCATTAAACAAACTTATGGTTCACCAAAGGAAAGGTGTGAGGATTGAATTCATTACGATATTGGGGTTAACAGACATATACAAACACAGTAGACATATATAATCACCAAAGACCTACGGAGTACCAAGAGAGGACTACTCAACATTCTGTCATAACGTACATGGGAAAAGGATCCCAGGAAGAACAGACATATGTATATGTGTAAAAGAACCACCTCTTGCACACCTACAACAAGCTAAACGTTGTACTCAAACTTGCTGTAATAAAAAATAAAAAATTAAATTAAAAACACGAACAAGAAGTAGTGAGACAAACTTGAGGGGCTTTCTCCTGGCACATTCCGTTCTACATTCCAATCTAGAACGCGACTTCCATTGAGGCTCTGCTGCCCTAGTAACCAGATTTGGTAAGGGAGAACTGCTGCCACCTTGTGGCCGTTTCACACAACAGCAGCTTTAATCCCAGCGCTAATGGTCAGTGGATATTCCAAATCATTAAAGGTCTGTAAATGACACCTGCCCTGAAAACAAATCCTGGGGTCATATATCGACCAAAAAATTCAAAAGACGTCCATATTTCCAAACGACAGTTTCAAGAGGCATATTTCACGCACATTAGTGTTCTGCTTCTTTTGCTTTCTTTCTTTCTTTGTTAAAAAAACGGGAATGGAAAAAGGCAACCCTCAGAATGGGCGAAAACATTCACAAACGAATCAATGGACAAAGGTTTAATCTCCAATATATATAAACAGCTCATGCAGCTTAATATTAATAAAACAAACAACCCAATACAAAAATGGGCAGAAGATCTAAATAGACGTTTCTTCAAAGAAGACACAGAGATGGCCAAGACGCACATGAAAAGCTGCTCAACATCACTAATTATTAGAGAAATGCAAATCAAAACTACAATGAGGTAAGACCTCACACCTGTTAGAATCGGCATCATCAGATAATCTACAAACAACAAATTCTGGGGAGGGTGTGGACAAAAGGAACCCTCTTCCGCTATTGGTGGGAATGTAAATTGATACAGTCACTATGGAGAACAGTATGGAGGTTCCTTTGAAAAACTAAAAACAGAATTACCATAGGATCCAGCAATCCCACTTCTGGGCATATACCCAGAGAAAACCATAAATCACAGAGACACATTCACCACAATGTTCATTGCAGCACTATTTACAATAGCCAGGTAATGGAAGCAACCTAAATGCCCACAGACAGACGAATGGATAAAGATGTGGTACATATATAAAATGGAATATTACTCAGCCATAAAAAGGAATGAACCTGGGTCATTTGTAGAGAAGTTGATGGATCTAGAGACTGTCATACAGAGTGAAGTAAGTCAGAAAGAGAAAAACAAATATTGTATATTAATGCCTATATGTGGAACCTAGAAATATGCTACAGATGAACTGGTTTGCAGGGCAGAAATAGAGACACAGAGGTAGAGAACAAACGTATCGACACAAAGTGGGGGAAGCCATGGGGTGGTGGTGGTGGGATGAGTTGGGAGATAGGGATTGACCTGTATACATGTCTATGCATAAAATAGATAACTAGTAATAACCTACTGTATAAAAAAAATAAATACAATTAAATTTCAAAAATTTTAAAAATAAAATGTAAAAATAAAACAGAAAAAATGTTCTTCCATTCACACTGATGTATTTATAAGAATGAATTATTTCCATGCTTATATCCATAAATACATAAAAGAGGAATAAAATCTAACTTGAACCAAAAAAGAAAAAAAAAAACTGAAGCTAACAGTTATACAGAGGAAAACACTACCAAGGCACTTGCTCCAGTGGTAAACAATTCTGAAATTGGTCAGAGGTGGGGAATCATCTCCCATAGAGCCAGCAGCCCCGCCCGCCCACGCAAGGAGCGTCCTTATTGCAAAGCTGGGGGACCGTGCCGAGGCCTCTGTGAGTAAACATGAGCTGAGCCCCAGGCCAGCTGCTGCTGAACTGTTCCCACCCTTCCCAGGTGAAACACCTGAATATGTACAAGGGCTTGAAAGCCTAGAGGAAGGGCCGTGGAGCCACACCAGCGACAGCACGCAGGCCACCTTGGTGCCTGCAGGTCAGCCAGGATGGTCCTGGCCACAGGCGCTCTTCTGGAAGCTTTCCATTGCCCTGCCTGAGATACCCCTCCTGTCCCGGCCCCCACTCCTTTTTTTCCTTCCTCACCTCAGCCCGGAGAGATATTCCAGTGGAAGTTATGGGTGACACATCCTCTTCTTTACAGGTGGCAGCCTGGCAACTCCTGCAGAAAGTCCAGCAGAGCCCCACTCACACCGGGCCACCCACAAAGCCGTGGACCCTCACACCCTCCCAGCAGCACAGCCCCGAGACTGCTGACGGGGCAGAGAATATGGAGTCAGGCACAGCTGCAGGGGCTATTGCTGCCTGGAGTGCTGTTTATATTGACCTCAACCCAGGCACACCTGGGGAGGGCTTGCCGGCAGGGTCAGGCTGCCCAGGTCAGCTAATCCTCAGCCCTCAGGGAATCACTTTGCAGAAAATGGACCTCGCTAAGACAGAATATTCGCCAAGGAAAAGAAGCACACAATGCCATTTGCAGCACCGTAGATGAGTCTCGAGGTAATCACGTGACTTGGAGTAAGTCAGAAAGTGAAAGGCACATATCATATCATATCACTTATAGGTGTTACCTATAAATTGATACCAGGGCAGATATTTCCACGGAGAAGGGCAATCACAGATTCATTAAACAAACTTATGGTTCACCAAAGGAAAGGTGTGAGGATTGAATTCATTACGATATTGGGGTTAACAGACATATACAAACACAGTAGACATATATAATCACCAAAGACCTACGGAGTACCAAGAGAAGACTACTCAACATTCTGTCATAACGTACATGGGAAAAGGATCTCAGGAAGAACAGACATATATATATGTGTAAAAGAACCACCTCTTGCACACCTACAACAAGCTAAACGTTGTACTCAAACTTGCTGTAATAAAAAATAAAAAAATAAATTAAAAACACGAACAAGAAGTAGTGAGACAAACTTGAGGGGCTTTCTCCTGGCACATTCCGTTCTAAATTCCAATCTAGAATGCGACTTCCATTGAGGCTCTGCTGCCCTAGTAACCAGATTTGGTAAGGGAGAACTGCTGCCACCTTGTGGCCGTTTCACACAACAGCAGCTTTAATCCCAGCGCTAATGGTCAGTGGATATTCCAAATCATTACAGGCCTGTAAATGACACCTGCCCTGAAAACAAATCCTGGGGTCATATATCGACCAAAAAATTCAAAAGACGTCCATATTTCAAAACGACAGTTTCAAGAGGCATATTTCACGCACATTAGTGTTCTGCTTCTTTTGCTTTCTTTCTTTCTTTGTTAAAAAAACGGGAATGGAAAATGGTAACCCTCAGAAGGGGCGAAAACGTTCACAAACGAATCAATGGACAAAGGTTTAATCTCCAATATATATAAACAGCTCATGCAGCTTATGAAAAAAACAAACAACCCAATACAAAAATGGGCAGAAGATCTAAATAGACGTTTCTTCAAAGAAGACACAGAGATGGCCAAGACGCACATGAAAAGCTGCTCAACATCACTAATTATTAGAGAAATGCAAATCAAAACTACAATAAGGTAAGACCTCACACCTGTTAGAATCGGCATCATCAGATAATCTACAAACAACAAATTCTGGGGAGGGTGTGGACAAAAGGAACCCTCTTCCGCTATTGGGGGGACTGTAAATTGATACAGTCACTATGGAGAACAGTATGGAGGTTCCTTTAAAAAACTAAAAAGAGAATTACCATAGGATCCAGCAATCCCACTTCTGGGCATATGCCCAGAGAAAACCATAAATCACAGAGACACATTCACCACAATGTTCATTGCAGCACTATTTACAATAGCCAGGTAATGGAAGCAACCTAAATGCCCACAGACAGACGAATGGATAAAGATGTGGTACATATATAAAATGGAATATTACTCAGCCATAAAAATGAATGAAACTGAGTCATTTGTAGAGAAGTTGATGGATCTAGAGACTGTCATACAGAGTGAAGTAAGTCAGAAAGAGAAAAACATATATTGTATATTAATGCCTATATGTGGAACCTAGAAAAATGCTATAGATGAACTGGTTTGCAGGGCAGAAATAGAGACACAGAGGTAGAGAACAAACGTATGGACACAAAGTGGGGGAAGCCATGGGGTGGTGGTGGTGGGATGAGTTGGGAGATTGGGATTGACCTGTATACATGTATATGCATAAAATAGATAACTAATAATAACCTAGTGTATAAAAAAATATATAAAATTAAATTTCAAAATTTTTAAAAATAAAATGTAAAAATAAAACAGAAAAAAAGTTCTTCCATTCACACTGATGTATTTATAAGAATGAATTATTTCCATGCTTATATCCATAAATACATAAAAGAGGAATAAAATCTAACTTGAACCAAAAAAGAAAAAAAAAAACTGATCCTAACAGTTATACAGAGGAAAACACTACCAAGGCACTTGCTCCAGTGGTAAACAATTCTGAAATTGGTCAGAGGTGGGGAATCATCTCCCATAGAGCCAGCAGCCCCGCCCGCCCACGCAAGGAGCGTCCTTATTGCAAAGCTGGGGGACCGTGCCGAGGCCTCTGTGAGTAAACGTGAGCTGAGCCCCAGGCCAGCTGCTGCTGAAGTGTTCCCACGCTTCCCAGGTGAAACACCTGAATATGTACAAGGGCTTGAAAGCCTAGAGGAAGGGCCGTGGAGCCACACCAGCGACAGCACGCAGGCCACCTTGGTGCCTGCAGGTCAGCCAGGATGGTCCTGGCCACGGGCGCTCTTCTGGAAGCTTTCCATTGCCCTGCCTGAGATACACTTCCTGTCCCGGCCCCCACTCCTTTTTTTCCTTCCTCACCTCAGCCCGGAGATATATTCCAGTGGAAGTTATGGGTGACACATCCTCTTCTTTACAGGTGGCAGCCTGGCAAATCCTGCAGAAAGTCCAGCAGAGCCCCACTCACACCGGGCCACCCACAAAGCCGTGGACCCTCACACCCTCCCAGCAGCAGAGCCACGAGACTGCTGACGGGGCAGATAATATGGAGTCAGGCACAGCTGCAGGGCATATTGCTGCCTGGAGTGCTGTTTATATTGACCTCAACCCAGGCACACCTGGGGAGGGCTTGCCGGCAGGGTCAGGCTGCCCAGGTCAGCTAATCCTCAGCCCTCAGGGAATCACATTGCATAAAATGGACCTCGCTAAGACAGAATATTAGCCAAGGAAAAAAAGCACACAATGCCATTTGCAGCACCGTAGATGAGTCTAGAGGTAATCACGTGACTTGGAGTAAGTCAGAAAGTGAAAGGCACATATCATATCATATCACTTATAGGTGTTACCTATAAATTGATACCAGGGCAGATATTTCCACGGAGAAGGGCAATCAAAGATTCATTAAACAAACTTATGGTTCACCAAAGGAAAGGTGTGAGGATTGAATTCATTATGATATTGGGGTTAACAGACATATACAAACACAGTAGACGTATATAATCACCAAAGACCTACGGAGTACCAAGAGAAGACTACTCAACATTCTGTCATAACGAACATGGGAAAAGGATCCCAGGAAGAACAGACATATGTATATGTGTAAAAGAACCACCTCTTGCACACCTACAACAAGCTAAACGTAGTACTCAAACTTGCTGTAATAAAAAATAAAAAATTAAATTAAAAACACGAACAAGAATTAGTGAGAAAAACTTGAGGGGCTTTCTCCTGGTACATTCTGTTCTACATTCCAATCTAGAACGCCACTTCCATTGAGGCTCTGCTGCCCTAGTAACCAGATTTGGTAAGGGAGAACTGCTGCCACCTTGTGGCCGTTTCACACAACAGCAGCTTTAATCCCAGCGCTAATGGTCAGTGGATATTCCAAATCATTACAGGCCTGTAAATGACACCTGCCCTGAAAACAAATCCTGGGGTCATATATCGACCAAAAAATTCAAAAGACGTCCATATTTCAAAACGACAGTTTCAAGAGGCATATTTCACGCACATTAGTGTTCTGCTTCTTTTGATTTCTTTCTTTCTTTGTTAAAAAAACGGGAATTGAAAAAGGCAACCCTCAGAATGGGCGAAAACTTTCACAAACGAATCAATGGACAAAGGTTTAATCTCCAATATATATAAACAGCTCATGCAGCTTAATATTAATACAACAAACAACCCAATACAAAAATGGGCAGAAGATCTAAATAGACGTTTCTTCAAAGAAGACACAGAGATGGCCAAGACGCACATGAAAAGCTACTCAACATCACTAATTATTAGAGAAATGCAAAACAAAACTACAATGAGGAAAGACCTCACACCTGTTAGAATCGGCATCATCAGATAATCTACAAACAACAAATTCTGGGGAGGGTGTGGACAAAAGGAACCCTCTTCCGCTATTGGTGGGAATGTAAATTGATACAGTCACTATGGAGAACAGTATGGAGGTTCCTTTAAAAAACTAAAAAGAGAAATACCATAGGATCCAGCAATCCCACTTCTGGGCATATACCCAGAGAAAACCATAAATCACAAAGACACATTCACCACAATGTTCATTGCAGCACTATTTACAATAGCCAGGTAATGGAAGCAACCTAAATGCCCACAGACAGACGAATGGATAAAGATGTGGTACATATATAAAATGGAATATTACTCAGCCATAAAAAGGAATGAACCTGGGTCATTTGTAGAGAAGTTGATGGATCTAGAGACTGTCATACAGTGTGAAGTAAGTCAGAAAGAGAAAAACAAATATTGTATATTAATGCCTATATGTGGAACCTAGAAAAATGCTACAGATGAACTGGTTTGCAGGGCAGAAATAGAGACACAGAGGTAGAGAACAAAGGTATGGACACAAAGTGGGGGAAGCAATGGGGTGGTGGTGGTGGGATGAGTTGGGAGATTGGGATTGACCTGTATACATGTCTATGCATAAAATAGATAACTAATAATAACCTACTGTATAAAAAAAAATAAAATAATTAAATTTCAAAAATTTTAAAAATAAAATGTAAAAATAAAACAGAAAAAATGTTCTTCCATTCACACTGATGTATTTATAAGAATGAATTATTTCCATGCTTATATCCATAAATACATAAAAGAGGAATAAAATCTAACTTGAACCAAAAAAGAAAAAAAAAACTGATCCTAACAGTTATACAGAGGAAAACACTACCAAGGCACTTGCTCCAGTGGTAAACAATTCTGAAATTGGTCAGAGGTGGGGAATCATCTCTCATAGAGCCAGCAGCCCCGCCCGCCCACACAAGGAGCGTCCTTATTGCAAAGCTGGGGGACCGTGCCGAGGCCTCTGTGAGTAAACATGAGCTGAGCCCCAGGCCAGCTGCTGCTGAACTGTTCCCACCCTTCCCAGGTGAAACACCTGAATATGTACAAGGGCTTGAAAGCCTAGAGGAAGGGCCGTGGAGCCACACCAGCGACAGCACGCAGGCCACCTTGGTGCCTGCAGGTCAGCCAGGATGGTCCTGGCCACAGGCGCTCTTCTGGAAGCTTTCCATTGCCCTGCCTGAGATACCCCTCCTGTCCCGGCCCCCACTCCTTTTTTTCCTTCCTCACCTCAGCCCGGAGAGATATTCCAGTGGAAGTTATGGGTGACACATCCTCTTCTTTACAGGTGGCAGCCTGGCAACTCCTGCAGAAACTCCAGCAGAGCCCCACTCACACCGGGCCACCCACAAAGCCGTGGACCCTCACACCCTCCCACCAGCACAGCCCCGAGACGGAGTCAGGCACAGCTGCAGGGGCTATTGCTGCCTGGAGTGCTGTTTATTTTGACCTCAACCCAGGCACACCTGGGGATCGCTTGCCGGCAGTGTCAGGCTGCCCAGGTCAGCTAATCCTCAGCCCTCAGGGAATCACATTGCAGAAAATGGACCTCGCTAAAACAGAATATTCGCCAAGGAAAAAAAGGACACAATGCCATTTGCAGCACCGTAGATGAGTCTAGAGCTAATCACGTGACTTGGAGTACGTCAGAAAGTGAAAGACACATATCATATCATATCACTTATAGGTGTTACCTATAAATTGATACCAGGGCAGATATTTCCACGGAGAAGGGCAATCACAGATTCATAAAACAAACTTATGGTTCACCAAACTAAAGGTGTGAGGATTGAATTCATTACGATATCGGGGTTAACAGACATATACAAACACAGTAGACGTATATAATCACCAAAGACCTACGGAGTACCAAGAGAAGACTACTCAACATTCTGTCATAACGTACATGGGAAAAGGATCCCAGGAAGAACAGACATATGTATATGTGTCAAAGAACCACCTCTTGCACACCTACAACAAGCTAAACGTTGTACTCAAACTTGCTGTAATAAAAAATAAAAAATTAAATTAAAAACACGAACAAGAAGTAGTGAGACAAACTTGAGGGGCTTTCTCCTGGCACATTCCGTTCTACATTCCAATCTAGAACGCGACTTCCATTGAGGCTCTGCTGCCCTAGTAACCAGATTTGGTAAGGGAGAACTGCTGCCACCTTGTGGCCGTTTCACACAACAGCAGCTTTAATCCCAGCGCTACTGGTCAGATGATATTCCAAATCATTACAGGCCTCTAAATGACACCTGCCCTGAAAACAAATCCTGGGGTCATATATCGACCAAAAAATTCAAAAGACGTCCATATTTCAAAACGACAGTTTCAAGAGGCATATTTCACGCACATTAGTGTTCTGCTTCTTTTGCTTTCTTTCTTTCTTTGTTAAAAAAACGGGAATGGAAAAAGGCAACCCTCAGAATGGGCGAAAACGTTCACAAACGAATCAATGGACAAAGGTTTAATCTCCAATATATATAAACAGCTCATGCAGCTTAATATTAATAAAACAAACAACCCAATACAAAAATGGGCAGAAGATCTAAATAGACGTTTCTTCAAAGAAGACACAGAGATGGCCAAGACGCACATGAAAACCTGCTCAACATCACTAATTATTAGAGAAATGCAAATCAAAACTACAATGAGGTAAGACCTCACACCTGTTAGAATCGGCATCATCAGATAATCTACAAACAACAAATTTTGGGGAGGGTGTGGACAAAAGGAACCCTCTTCCGCTATTGGTGGGAATGTAAATTGATACAGTCACTATGGAGAACAGTATGGAGGTTCCTTTAAAAAACTAAAAAGAGAATTACCATAGGATCCAGCAATCCCACTTCTGGGCATATACCCAGAGAAAACCATAAATCACAAAGACACATTCACCACAATGTTCATTGCAGCACTATTTACAATAGCCAGGTAATGGAAGCAACCTAAATGGCCACAGACAGACGAATGGATAAACATGTGGTACATATATAAAATGGAATATTACTCAGCCATAAAAAGGAAAGAAACTGGGTCATTTGTAGAGAAGTTGATGGATCTAGAGACTGTCATACAGAGTGAAGTAAGTCAGAAAGAGAAAAACAAATATTGTTTATTAATGCCTATATGTGGAACCTAGAAAAATGGGACAGATGAACTGGTTTGCAGGGCAGAAATAGAGACACAGAGGTAGAGAACAAACGTATGGACACAAAGTGGGAGAAGCCATGGGGTGGTGGTGGTGGGATGAGTTGGGAGATTGGGATTGACCTGTATACATGTTTATGCATATAATAGATAACTAATAATAACCTACTGTATAAAAAAATAAATAAAATTAAATTTCAAAATTTTTAAAAATAAAATGTAAAAATAAAACAGAAAAAAATTTCTTCCATTCACACTGATGTATTAATAAGAATGAATTATTTCCATGCTTCTATCTATAAATAAATAAAAGTGGAATAAAATCTAACTTGAACCAAAAAAGAAAAAAAAAACCCTGAACCTAACAGTTATACAGAGGAAAACACTACCAAGGCACTTGCTCCAGTGGTAAACAATTCTGAAACTGGTCAGAGGTGGGGAATCATCTCCCATACAGCCAGCAGCCCCGCCCGCCCACGCAAGGAGCGTCCTTATTGCAAAGCTGGGGGACCGTGCCGAGGCCTCTGTGAGTAAACGTGCACTAAGCCCCAGGCCAGCTGCTGCTGAACTGTTCCCACCCTTCCCAGGTGAAACACCTGAATATGTACAAGGGCTTGAAAGCCTAGAGGAAGGGCCGTGGAGCCACACCAGCGACAGCACGCAGGCCACCTTGGTGCCTGCAGGTCAGCCAGGATGGTCCTGGCCATGGGCGCTCTTCTGGAAGCTTTCCATTGCCCTGCCTGAGATACCCCTCCTGTCCCGGCCCCCACTCCTTTTTTTCCTTCCTCACCTCAGCCCGGAGAGATATTCCAGTGGAAGTTATGGGTGACACATCCTCTTCTTTAAAGGTGGCAGCCTGGCAACTCCTGCAGAAAGTCCAGCAGAGCCCCACAAACACCGGGCCACCCACAAAGCCGTGGACCCTCACACCCTCCCACCAGCACAGCCCCGAGACGGAGTCCGGCACAGTTGCAGGGGCTATTGCTGCCTGGAGTGCTGTTTATATTGACCTCAACCCAGGCACACCTGGGGAGCGCTTGCCGGCAGGGTCAGGCTGCCCAGGTCAGCTAATCCTCAGCCCTCAGGGAATCACATTGCAGAAAATGGACCTCGCTAAAACAGAATATTCGCCAAGGAAAAAAAGGACACAATGCCATTTGCAGCACCGTAGATGAGTCTAGAGTTAATCACGTGACTTGGAGTAAGTCAGAAAGTGAAAGACACATATCATATCATATCACTTATAGGTGTTACCTATAAATTGATACCAGGGCAGATATTTCCACGGAGAAGGGCAATCACAGATTCATTAAACAAACTTATGGTTCACCAAACGAAAGGTGTGAGGATTGAATTCTTTACAATATTGGGGTTAACAGACATATACAAACACAGTAGACATATATAATCACAAAAGACCTACGGAGTACCAAGAGAAGACTACTCAACATTCTGTCATAACGTACATGGGAGAAGGATCCCAGGAAGAACAGACATATGTATATGTGTAAAAGAACCACCTCTTGCACACCTACAACAAGCTAAACGTTGTACTCAAACTTGCTGTAATAAAAAATAAAAAATTAAATTAAAAACACGAACAAGAAGTAGTGAGACAAACTTGAGGGGCTTTCTCCTGGCACATTCCATTCTACATTCCAATTTAGAACGTGACTTCCATTGAGGCTCTGCTGCCCTAGTTACCAGATTTGGTAAGGGAGAACTGCTGCCACCTTGTGGCCGTTTCACACAACAGCAGCTTTAATCCCAGCGCTAATGGTCAGTGGATATTCCAAATCATTACAGGCCTGTAAATGACACCTGCCCTGAAAAGAAATCCTGGGATCATATATCGACCAAAAAATTCAAAAGACGTCCATATTTCAAAACGACAGTTTCAAGAGGCATATTTCACGCACATTAGTGTTCTGCTTCTTTTGCTTTCTTTCTTTCTTTGTTAAAAAAACGGGAATGGAAAAAGGCAACCCTCAGAATGGGCGAAAACGTTCACAAACGAATCAATGTACAAAGGTTTAATCTCCAATATATATAAACAGCTCATGCAGCTTAATATTAATAAAACAAACAACCCAATACAAAAATGGGCAGAAGATCTAAATAGACGTTTTTTCAAAGAAGACACAGCGATGGCCAAGACGCACATGAAAATCTGCTCAACATCACTAATTATTAGAGAAATGCAAATCAAAACTACAATGAGGTAAGACCTCACACCTGTTAGAATCGGCAACATCAGATAATCTACAAACAACAAATTTTGGGGAGGGTGTGGACAAAAGGAACCCTCTTCCGCTATTGGTGGGAATGTAAATTGATACAGTCACTATGGAGAACAGTATGGAGGTTCCTTTAAAAAACTAAAAAGAGAATTACCATAGGATCCAGCAATCCCACTTCTGGGCATATACCCAGAGAAAACCATAAATCACAAAGATACATTCACACAATGTTCATTGCAGCACTATTTACAATAGCCAGGTAATAGAAGCAACCTAAATGGCCACAGACAGACGAATGGATAAAGACGTGGTACATATATAAAATGGAATATTACTCAGCCATAAAAAGGAATGAAACTGGGTCATTTGTAGAGAAGTTGATAGATCTAGAGACTGTCATACAGAGTGAAGTAAGTCAGAAAGAGAAAAACAAATATTGTTTATTAATGCCTATATGTGGAACCTAGAAAAATGGTACCGATGAACTGGTTTGCAGGGCAGAAATAGAGACACAGTGGTAGAGAACAAACGTATGGACCCAAAGTGGGGGAAGCCATGGGGTGGTGGTGGTGGGTGAGTTGGGAGATTGGGATTGACCTGTATACATGTTTATGCATAAAATAGATAACTAATAATCACCTACTGTATAAAAAAATAAATAAAATTAAATTTCAAAATTTTTAAAAATAAAATGTAAAAATAAAACAGAAAAAAAGTTCTTCCATTCACACTGATGTATTTATAAGAATGAATTATTTCCATGCTTATATCTATAAATACATAAACGAGGAATAAAATCTAACTTGAACCAAAAAAGAAAAAAAACCCTGAACCTAACAGTTATACAGAGGAAAACACTACCAAGGCACTTGCTCCAGTGGAATACAATTCTGAAATTGGTCAGAGGTGGGGAATCATCTCCCATACAGCCAGCAGCCCCGCCCGCCCACGCAAGGAACAAAGCTGGGGGACCGTTCCGAGGCCTCTGTGAGTAAACGTGAGCTGAGCCCCAGGCCAGCTGCTGCTGAACTGTTCCCACCCTTCCCAGGTGAAACACCTGAATATGTACAAGGGCTTGAAAGCCTAGAGGAAGGGCCGTGGAGCCACACCAGCGACAGCACGCAAGCCACCTTGGTGCCTGCAGGTCAGCCAGGATGATCCTGGCCACGGGCGCTCTTCTGGAAGCTTTCCATTGCCCTGCCTGAGATACCCCTCCTGTCCCGGCCCCCACTCCTTTTTTTCCTTCCTCACCTCAGCCCGGAGAGATATTCCAGTGGAAGTTATGGGTGACACATCGTCTTCTTTACAGGTGGCAGCCTGGAAACTCCTGCAGAAATTCCAGCAGAGCCCCACTCACACCGGGCCACCCACAAAGCCGTGGACCCACACACCCTCCCACCAGCACAGCCACGAGACTGCTGACGGGGCAGAGAATATGGAGTCAGGCACAGCTGCAGGGGCTATTGCTGCCTGGAGTGCTGTTTATATTGACCTCAACCCAGGCACACCTGGGGAGGGCTTGCCGGCAGGGTCAGGCTGCCCAGGTCAGCTAATCCTCAGCCCTCAGGGAATCACATTGCAGAAAATGGACCTCGCTAAGACAGAATATTAGCCATGGAAAAATAGCACACAATGCCATTTGCAGCACCATAGATGAGTCTAGAGGTAATCACGTGACTTGGAGTAAGTCAGAAAGTGAAAGACACATATCATATCATACCACTTATAGGTGTTACCTATAAATTGATACCAGGGCAGATATTTCCACGGAGAAGGGCAATCAAAGATTCATTAAACAAACTTATGGTTCACCAAACGAAAGGTGTGAGGATTGAATTCATTACGATATTGGGGTTAACAGACATATACAAACACAGTAGACGTATATAATCACCAAAGACCTACGGAGTACCAAGAGAAGACTACTCAACATTCTGTCATAACGAACATGGGAAAAGGATCCCAGGAAGAACAGACATATGTATATGTGTAAAAGAACCACCTCTTGCACACCTACAACAGGCTAAACGTTGTACTCCAACTTGCTGTAATAAAAAATAAAAAATTAAATTAAAAACACGAACTGAAGTAGTGAGAAAAACTTGAGGGACTTTCTCCTGGTACATTCCGTTCTACATTCCAATCTAGAACGCGACTTCCATTGAGGCTCTGCTGCCCTAGTAACCAGATTTGGTAAGGGAATACTGCTGCCACCTTGTGGCCGTTTCACACAACAGCAGCTTTAATCCCAGCGCTAATGGTCAGTGGATATTCCAATTCATTACAGGCCTGTAAATGACACCTGCCCTGAAAACAAATCCTGGGGTCATATATCGACCAAAAAATTCAAAAGACGTCCATATTTCAAAACGACAGTTTCAAGAGGCATATTTCACGCACATTAGTGTTCTGCTTCTTTTGATTTCTTTCTTTGTTAAAAAAACGCGAATGGAAAAAGGCAACCCTCAGAATGGGCGAAAACTTTCACAAACGAATCAATGGACAAAGGTTTAATCTCCAATATATATAAACAGCTTATGCAGCTTAATAATAATAAAATAAACAACCCAATACAAAAATGGGCAGAAGATCTAAATAGACGTTTCTTCAAAGAAGACACAGAGATGGCCAAGACGCACATGAAAAGCTGCTCAACATCACTAATTATTAGATAAATGCAAATCAAAACTAAAATGAGGTAAGACCTCACACCTGTTAGAATCGGCATCATCAGATAATCTACAAACAACAAATTCTGGGGAGGGTGTGGACAAAGGAGCCCTCTTCCACTATTGGTGGGAATGTAAATTGATACAGTCACTATGGAGAACAGTATGGAGGTTCCTTTGAAAAACTAAAAACAGAATTACAATAGCATCCAGCAATCCCACTTCTGGGCACATACCCAGAGAAAACCATAAATCACAGAGACACATTCACCACAATGTTCATTGCAGCACTATTTACAATAGCCAGGTAATGGAAGCAACCTAAATGCCCACAGACAGACGAATGGATAAAGATGTGGTACATATATAAAATGGAATATTACTCAGCCATAAAAAGGAATGAAACTGAGTCATTTGTAGAGAAGTTGATGGATCTAGAGACTGTCATACAGAGTGAAGTAAGTCAGAAAGAGAAAAACAAGTATTGTATATCAATGCCTATATGTGGAACCTAGAAAAATGCTACAGATGAACTGGTTTGCAGGGCAGAAATAGAGACACAGAGGTAGAGAACAAACGTATCGACACAAAGTGGGGGAAGCCATGGGGTGGTGGTGGTGTGATGAGTTGGGAGATTGGGATTGACCTGTATACATGTCTATGCATAAAATAGATAACTAATAATAACCTAGTGTATAAAAAAATAAATAAAATTAAATTTCAAAATTTTTAAAAATAAAATGTAAAAATAAAACAGAAAAAAATTTCTTCCATTCACACTGATGTATTTATAAGAATGAATTATTTCCATGCTTATATCTATAAATACATAAAAGAGGAATAAAATCTAACTTGAACCAAAAAAGAAAAAAAAACTGAACCTAACAGTTATACAGAGGAAAACACTACCAAGGGCACTTGCTCCAGTTGTAAACAATTCTGAAATTGGTCAGAGGTGGGGAATCATCTCCCATACAGCCAGCAGCCCCACCCGCCCACGCAAGGAGCGTCCTTATTGCAAAGCTGGGGGACCGTGCCGAGGCCTCTGTGAGTAAACGTGAGCTGAGCCCCAGGCCAGCTGCTGCTGAACTGTTCCCACCCTTCCCAGGTGAAACACCTGAATATGTACAAGGGCTTGAAAGCCTAGAGGAAGCGCCGTGGAGCCACACCAGCGAAAGCACGCTGGCCACCTTGGTGCCTGCAGGTCAGCCAGGATGGTCCTGGCCACGGGCGCTCTTCTGGAAGCTTTCCATTGCCCTGCCTGAGATACCCCTCCTGTCCCGGCCCCCACTCCTTTTTTTTCCTTCCTCTCCTCAGCCCGGAGAGATATTCCAGTGGAAGTTATGGGTGACACATCCTCTTCTTTACAGGTGGCAGCCTGGCAACTCCTGCAGAAAGTCCAGCAGAGCCCCACTCACACCGGGCCACCCACAAAGCCGTGGACCCTCACACCCTCCCACCAGCACAGCCCCGAGACTGCTGACGGGGCAGAGAATATGGAGTCAGGCACAGCTGCAGGGGCTATTGCTGCCTGGAGTGCTGTTTATATTGACCTCAAACCAGGCACACCTGGGGAGGGCTTGCCGGCAGGGTCAGGCTGCCCAGGTCAGCTAATCCTCAGCCCTCAGGGATTCACATTGCAGAAAATGGACCTCGCTAAGACAGAATATTAGCCAAGGAAAAAAAGCAAACAATGCCATTTGCAGCACCGTAGATGAGTCTAGAGGTAATCACGTGACTTGGAGTAAGTCAGAAAGTGAAAGACACATATCATATCATATCACTTATAGGTGTTACCTATAAATTGATACCAGGGCAGATATTTCCACGGAGAAGGGCAATCACAGATTCATTAAACAAACTTATGGTTCACCAAAGGAAAGGTGTGAGGATTGAATTCATTATGATATTGGGGTTAACAGACATATACAAACACAGTAGACGTATATAATCACCAAAGACCTACGGAGTACCAAGAGAAGACTACTCAACATTCTGTCATAACGAACATGGGAAAAGGATCCCAGGAAGAACAGACATATGTATATGTGTAAAAGAACCACCTCTTGCACACCTACAACAAGCTAAACGTTGTACTCAAACTTGCTGTAATAAAAAATAAAAAATTAAATTAAAAACACGAACAAGAAGTAGTGAGACAAACTTGAGGGTCTTTCTCCTGGCACATTCCGTTCTAAATTCCAATCTAGAACGCGACTTCCATTGAGGCTCTGCTGCCCTAGTAACCAGATTTCGTAAGGGAGAACTGCTGCCACCTTGTGGCCGTTTCACACAACAGCAGCTTTAATCCCAGCGCTAATGGTCAGTGGATATTCCAAATCATTACAGGCCTGTAAATGACACCTGCCCTGAAAACAATTCCTGGGGTCATATATCGACCAAAAAATTCAAAAGACGTCCATATTTCAAAACGACAGATTCAAGAGGCATATTTCACGCACATTAGTGTTCTGATTCTTTTGATTTCTTTCTTTCTTTGTTAAAAAAACGGGAATGGAAAAAGGCAACCCTCAGAATGGGCGAAAACGTTCACAAACGAATCAATGGACAAAGGTTTAATCTGCAATATATATATACAGCTCATGCAGCTTAATATTAATACAACAAACAACCCAATACAAAAATGGGCAGAAGATCTAAATAGACGTTTCTTCAAAGAAGACACAGAGATGGCCAAGACGCACATGAAAAGCTGCTCAACATCACTAATTATTAGAGAAATGCAAATCAAAACTACAATGAGGTAAGACCTCACACCTGTTAGAATCGGCATCATCAGATAATCTACAAACAACAAATTCTGGGGAGGGTGTGGACAAAAGGAACCCTCTTCCGCTATTGGTGGGAATGTAAATTGATACAGTCACTATGGAGAACAGTATGGAGGTTCCTTTGAAAAACTAAAAACAGAATTACAATAGGATCCAGCAATCCCACTTCAGGGCATATACCCAGAGAAAACCATAAATCACAGAGACACATTCACCACAATGTTCATTGCAGCACTATTTACAATAGCCAGGTAATGGAAGCAACCTAAATGCCCACAGACATACGAATGGATAAAGATGTGGTACATATATAAAATGGAATATTACTCAGCCATAAAAAGGAATGAAACTGAGTCATTTGTAGAGAAGTTGATGGATCTAGAGACTGTCATACAGACTGAAGTAAGTCAGAAAGAGAAAAACAAATATTGTATATCAATGCCTATATGTGGAACCTAGAAAAATGATACAGATGAACTGGTTTGCAGGACAGAAATAGAGACACAGAGGTAGAGAACAAACGTATCGACACAAAGTGGGGGAAGCCATGGGGTGGTGGTGGTGGGATGAGTTGGGAGATTGGGATTGACCTGTATACATGTCTATGCATATAATAGATAACTAATAATAACCTAGTGTATAAAAAAATAAATAAAATTAAATTTCAAAATTTTTAAAATAAAATGTAAAAATAAAACAGAAAAAAATTTCTTCCATTCACACTGATGTATTTATAAGAATGAATTATTTCCATGCTTATATCTATAAATACATAAAAGAGGAATAAAATCTAACTTGAACCAAAAAAGAAAAAAAAAATACTGAACCTAACAGTTATACAGAGGAAAACACTACCAAGGCACTTGCTCCAGTGGTAAACAATTCTGAAATTGGTCAGAGGTGGGGAATCATCTCACATACAGCCAGCATCCCCACCCGCCCACGCAAGGAGCGTCCTTATTGCAAAGCTGGGGGACCGTGCCGAGGCCTCTGTGAGTAAACGTGAGCTGAGCCCCAGGCCAGCTGCTGCTGAACTGTTCCCACCCTTCCCAGGTGAAACACCTGAATATGTACAAGGGCTTGAAAGCCTAGAGGAAGGGCCGTGGAGCCACACCAGCGAAAGCACGCAGGCCACCTTGGTGCCTGCAGGTCAGTCAGGATGGTCCTGGCCACGGGCGCTCTTCTGGAAGCTTTCCATTGCCCTGCCTGAGATACCCCTCCTGTCCCGGCCCCCACTCCTTTTTTTCCTTCCTCACCTCAGCCCGGAGAGATATTCCAGTGGAAGTTATGGGTGACACATCCTCTTCTTTATAGGTGGCAGCCTGGAAACTCCTGCAGAAAGTCCAGCAGAGCCCCACTCACACCGGGCCACCCAAAAAGCCGTGGACCCTCACACCCTCCCACCAGCACAGCCCCGAGACTGCTGACGGGGCAGAGAATATGGAGTCAGGCACAGCTGCAGGGGCTATTGCTGCCTGGAGTGCTGTTTATATTGACCTCAACCCAGGCACACCTGGGGAGGGCTTGCCGGCAGGGTCAGGCTGCCCAGGTCAGCTAATCCTCAGCCCTCAGGGAATCACATTGCAGAAAATGGACCTCGCTAAGACAGAATATTAGCCAAGGAAAAAAAGCACACAATGCCATTTGCAGCACCGTAGATGAGTCTCGAGGTAATCACGTGACTTGGAGTAAGTCAGAAAGTGAAAGACACATATCATATCATATCACTTATAGGTGTTACCTATAAATTGATACCAGGGCAGATATTTCCACGGAGAAGGGCAATCACAGATTCATTAAACAAACTTATGGTTCACCAAAGGAAAGGTGTGAGGATTGAATTCATTATGATATTGGGGTTAACAGACATATACAAACACAGTAGACGTATATAATCACCAAAAACCTACGGAGTACCAAGAGAAGACTACTCAACATTCTGTCATAACGAACATGGGAAAAGGATCCCAGGAAGAACAGACATATGTATATGTGTAAAAGAACCACCTCTTGCACACCTACAACATCCTAAACGTTGTACTCAAACTTGCTGTAATAAAAAATAAAAAATTAAATTAAAAACACGAACAAGAATTAGTGAGAAAAACTTGAGGGGCTTTTTCCTGGTACATTCCGTTCTACATTCCAATCTAGAACGCGTCTTCCATTGAGGCTCTGCTGCCCTAGTAACCAGATTTGGTAAGGGAGAACTGCTGCCACCTTGTGGCAGTTTCACACAACAGCAGCTTTAATCCCAGCGCTAATGGTCAGTGGATATTCCAAATCATTACAGGCCTGTAAATGACACCTGCCCTGAAAACAAATCCTGGGGTCATATATCGACCAAAAAATTCAAAAGACGTCCATATTTCAAAACGACAGTTTCAAGAGACATATTTCACGCACATTAGTGTTCTGCTTCTTTTGATTTCTTTCTTTCTTTGTTAAAAAAACGGGAATGGAAAAAGGCAACCCTCAGAATGGGCGAAAACGTTCACAAACGAATCAATGGACAAGGGTTTAATCTCCAATATATATAAACAGCTCATGCAGCTTAATATTAATAAAACAAACAACCCAATACAAAAATGGGCAGAAGATCTAAATAGACGTTTCTTCAAAGAAGACACAGAGATGGCCAAGACGCACATGAAAAGCTGCTCAACATCACTAATTATTAGAGAAATGCAAATCAAAACTACAATGAGGTAAGACCTCACACCTGTTAGAATCGGCATCATAAGATAATCTACAAACAACAAATTCTGGGGAGGGTGTGGACAAAAGGAACCCTCTTCCGCTATTGGTGGGAATGTAAATTGATACAGTCTCTATGGAGAACAGTATGGAGGTTCCTTTGAAAAACTAAAAACAGAATTACAATAGGATCCAGCAATCCCACTTCTGGGCATATACCCAGAGAAAACCATAAATCAAAGAGACACATTCACCACAATGTTCATTGCAGCACTATTTACAATAGCCAGGTAATGGAAGCAACCTAAATGCCCACAGACAGACGAATGGATAAAGATGTGGTACATATATAAAATGGAATATTACTCAGCCATAAAAAGGAACGAAACTGGGTCATTTGTAGAGAAGCTGATGGATCTAGAGACTGTCATACAGAGTGAAGTAAGTCAGAAAGAGGACAACAAATATTGTATATTAATGCATATGTGGAACCTAGAAAAATGGTACAGATGAACTGGTTTGCAGGGCAGAAATAGAGACACAGAGGTAGAGAACAAACGTATGGACACAAAGTGGGGGAAGCCATGGGGTGGTGGTGGTGGGATGAGTTGGGAGATTGGGATTGACCTGTATACATGTTTATGCATAAAATAGATAACTAATAATAACCTACTGTATAAAAAAATAAAGAAAATTAAATTTCAAAATTTTTAAAAATAAAATGTAAAAATAAAACAGCAAAAAAGTTCTGCCATTCACACTGATGTATTTATAAGAATGAATTATTTCCAAGCTTATATCCATAAATACATAAAAGAGGAACAAAATCTAACTTGAACCAAAAAAGAAAAAAAAACCTGAACCTAACTGTTATACAGAGGAAAACACTATCAAGGTACTTGCTCCAGTGGTAAACAATTCTGAAATTGGTCAGAGGTGGGGAATCATCTCCCAGAGAGCCAGCAGCCCCGCCCGCCCACGCAAGGAGCGTCCTTATTGCAAAGCTGGGGGACCGTGCCGAGGCCTCTGTGAGTAAACGTGAGCTGAGCCCCAGGCCAGCTGCTGCTGAACTGTTCCCACCCTTCCCAGGTGAAACACCTGAATATGTACAAGGGCTTGAAAGCCTAGAGGAAGGGCCGTGGAGCCACACCAGCGACAGCACGCAGGCCAACTTGGTGCCTGCAGGTCAGCCAGGATGGTCCTGGCCACGGGCGCTCTTCTGCAAGCTTTCCATTGCCCTGCCTGAGATACCCCTCCTGTCCCGTCCCCCACTCCTTTTTTTCCTTCCTCACCTCAGCCCGGAGAGATATTCCAGTGCAAGTTATGGGTGACACATCCTCTTCTTTACAGGTGGCAGCCTGGCAACTCCTGCCGAAAGTCCAGCAGAGCCCCACTCACACCGGGCCCCCCACAAAGCCGTGGACCCTCACACCCTCCCACCAGCACAGCCCCGAGACTGCTGACGGGGCAGAGAATATGGAGTCAGGCACAGCTGCAGGGGCTATTGCTGCCTGGAGTGCTGTTTATATTGACCTCAACCCAGGCACACCTGGGGAGGGCTTGCCGGCAGGGTCAGGCTGCCCAGGTCAGCTAATCCTCAGCCCTCGGGGAATCACATTGCAGAAAATGGACCTCGCTAAGACAGAATATTCGCCAAGGAAAAAAAAGGACACAATGCCATTTGCAGCACCGTAGATGAGTCTCGAGGTAATCACGTGACTTGGAGTAAGTCAGAAAGTGAAAGACACATATCATATCATATCACTTATAGGTGTTACCTATAAATTGATACCAGGGCAGATATTTCCACGGAGAAGGGCAATCACAGATTCATTAAACAAACTTATGGTTCACCAAAGGAAAGGTGTGAGGATTGAATTCATTACGATATTGGGGTTAACAGACATATACAAGCACAGTAGACGTATAGAATCGCCAAAGACCTACGGAGTACCAAGAGAAGACTACTCAACATTCTGTCATAACGTACATGGGAAAAGGATCCCAGGAAGAACAGACATATGTATATGTGTAAAAGAACCACCTCTTGCACACCTACAACAAGCTAAACGTTGTACTCAAACTTGCTGTAATAAAAAATAAAAAATTAAATTAAAAACACGAACAAGAAGTAGTGAGACAAACTTGAGGGGCTTTCTCCTGGCACATTCCGTTCTACATTCCAATCTAGAACGCGACTTCCATTGAGGCTCTGCTGCCCTAGTAACCAGATTTGGTAAGGGAGAACTGCTACCACCTTGTGGCCGTTTCACACAACAGCAGCTGTAATCCCAGCGCTAAAGGTCAGTGGATATTCCAAATCATTACAGGCCTGTAAATGATACCTGCCCTGAAAACATATCCTGGGGTCATATATCGACCAAAAAATTCAAAAGACGTCCATATTTCAAAACGACAGTTTCAAGAGGCATATTTCACGCACATTAGTGTTCTGCTTCTTTTGCTTGCTTGCTTTCTTTGTTAAAAAAACGGGAATGGAAAAAGGCAACCCTCAGAATGGGCGAAAACGTTCACAAACGAATCAATGGACAAAGGTTTAATCTCCAATATATATAAACAGCTCATGCAGCTTAATATTAATAAAACAAACAACCCAATACAAAAATGGGCAGAAGATCTAAAGAGACGTTTCTTCAAAGAAGACACAGAGATGGCCAAGACGCACATGAAAAGCTGCTCAACATCACTAATTATTAGAGAAATGCAAATCAAAACTACAATGAGGTAAGACCTCACACCTGTGAGAATCGGCCTCATCAGATAATCTACAAACAACAAATTCTGGGGAGGGTGTGGACAAAAGGAACCCTCTTCCGCTATTGGTGGGAATGTAAATTGATACAGTCACGATGGAGAACAGTATGGAGGTTCCTTTAAAAAACTAAAAAGAGAATTACCATAGGATCCAGCAATCCCACTTCTGGGCATATACCCAGAGAAAACCATAAATCACAAAGACACATTCACCACAATGTTCATTGCAGCACTATTTACAATAGCCAGGCAATGGAAGCAACCTAAATGCCCACAGACAGACGAATGGATAAAGATGTGGTACATATATAAAATGGAATATTACTCAGCCAAAAAAAGGAATGAAACTGGGTCATTTGTAGAGAAGTTGATGGATCTAGAGACTGTCATACAGAGTGAAGTAAGTCAGAAAGAGAAAAACAAATATTGTATATTAATGCCTATATGTGGAACCTAGAAAAATGGTACAGATGAACTGGTTTGCAGGGCAGAAATAGAGACACAGAGGTAGAGAACAAACGTATGGACATGGACACAAAGTGGGGGAAGCCATGGGGTGGTGGTGGTGGGATGAGTTGGGAGATTGGGATTGACCTGTATACATGTATATGCATAAAATAGATAACTAATAATAACCTACTGTATAAAAAAATAAATTAAATTAAATTTCAAAATTTTTAAAAATAAAATGTAAAAATAAAACAGAAAAAAAGTTCTTCCATTCACACTGATGTATTTATAAGAATGAATTATTTCCATGCTTATATCCATAAATACATAAAAGAGGAATAAAATCTAACTTGAACCAAAAAAGAAAAAAAAAACTGAACCTAACATTTATACAGAGGAAAACACTACCAAGGCACTTGCTCCAGTGGTAAACAATTCTGAAATTGGTCAGAGGTGGGGAATCATCTCCCATACAGCCAGCAGCCCCGCCCGCCCACGCAAGGAGCGTCCTTATTGCAAAGCTGGGGGACCGTGCCGAGGCCTCTGTGAGGAAACGTGAGCTGAGCCCCAGGCCAGCTGCTGCTGAACTCTTCCCACCCTTCCCAGGTGAAACACCTGAATATGTACAAGGGCTTGAAAGCCTAGAGGAAGGGCCGTGGAGCCACACCAGCGACAGCACGCAGGCCAACTTGGTGCCTGCAGGTCAGCCAGGATGGTCCTGGCCACGGGCGCTCTTCTGGAAGCTTTCCATTGCCCTGCCTGAGATACCCCTCCTGTCCCGGCCCCCACTCCTTTTTTTCCTTCCTCACCTCAGCCCGGAGAGATATTCCAGTGGAAGTTATGGGTGACACATCCTCTTCTTTACAGGTGGCAGCCTGGCAACTCCTGCCGAAAGTCCAGCAGAGCCCCACTCACACCGGGCCCCCCACAAAGCCGTGGACCCTCACACCCTCCCACCAGCACAGCCCCGAGACTGCTGACGGGGCAGAGAATATGGAGTCAGGCACAGCTGCAGGGGCTATTGCTGCCTGGAGTGCTGTTTATATTGACCTCAACCCAGGCACACCTGGGGAGGGCTTGCCGGCAGGGTCAGGCTGCCCAGGTCAGCTAATCCTCAGCCCTCGGGGAATCACATTGCAGAAAATGGACCTCGCTAAGACAGAATATTCGCCAAGGAAAAAAAAGGACACAATGCCATTTGCAGCACCGTAGATGAGTCTCGAGGTAATCACGTGACTTGGAGTAAGTCAGAAAGTGAAAGACACATATCATATCATATCACTTATAGGTGTTACCTATAAATTGATACCAGGGCAGATATTTCCACGGAGAAGGGCAATCACAGATTCATTAAACAAACTTATGGTTCACCAAAGGAAAGGTGTGAGGATTGAATTCATTACGATATTGGGGTTAACAGACATATACAAGCACAGTAGACGTATAGAATCGCCAAAGACCTACGGAGTACCAAGAGAAGACTACTCAACATTCTGTCATAACGTACATGGGAAAAGGATCCCAGGAAGAACAGACATATGTATATGTGTAAAAGAACCACCTCTTGCACACCTACAACAAGCTAAACGTTGTACTCAAACTTGCTGTAATAAAAAATAAAAAATTAAATTAAAAACACGAACAAGAAGTAGTGAGACAAACTTGAGGGGCTTTCTCCTGGCACATTCCGTTCTACATTCCAATCTAGAACGCGACTTCCATTGAGGCTCTGCTGCCCTAGTAACCAGATTTGGTAAGGGAGAACTGCTGCCACCTTGTGGCCGTTTCACACAACAGCAGCTGTAATCCCAGCGCTAATGGTCAGTGGATATTCCAAATCATTACAGGCCTGTAAATGACACCTGCCCTGAAAACATATCCTGGGGTCATATATCGACCAAAAAATTCAAAAGACGTCCATATTTCAAAACGACAGTTTCAAGAGGCATATTTCACGCACATTAGTGTTCTGCTTCTTTTGCTTGCTTGCTTTCTTTGTTAAAAAAACGGGAATGGAAAAAGGCAACCCTCAGAATGGGCGAAAACGTTCACAAACGAATCAATGGACAAAGGTTTAATCTCCAATATATATAAACAGCTCATGCAGCTTAATATTAATAAAACAAACAACCCAATACAAAAATGGGCAGAAGATCTAAAGAGACGTTTCTTCAAAGAAGACACAGAGATGGCCAAGACGCACATGAAAAGCTGCTCAACATCACTAATTATTAGAGAAATGCAAATCAAAACTACAATGAGGTAAGACCTCACACCTGTGAGAATCGGCCTCATCAGATAATCTACAAACAACAAATTCTGGGGAGGGTGTGGACAAAAGGAACCCTCTTCCGCTATTGGGGGGAATGTAAATTGATACAGTCACGATGGAGAACAGTATGGAGGTTCCTTTAAAAAACTAAAAAGAGAATTACCATAGGATCCAGCAATCCCACTTCTGGGCATATACCCAGAGAAAACCATAAATCACAAAGACACATTCACCACAATGTTCATTGCAGCACTATTTACAATAGCCAGGCAATGGAAGCAACCTAAATGCCCACAGACAGACGAATGGATAAAGATGTGGTACATATATAAAATGGAATATTACTCAGCCAAAAAAAGGAATGAAACTGGGTCATTTGTAGAGAAGTTGATGGATCTAGAGACTGTCATACAGAGTGAAGTAAGTCAGAAAGAGAAAAACAAATATTGTATATTAATGCCTATATATGGAACCTAGAAAAATGGTACAGATGAACTGGTTTGCAGGGCAGAAATAGAGACACAGAGGTAGAGAACAAACGTATGGACATGGAAACAAAGTGGGGGAAGCCATGGGGTGGTGGTGGTGGGATGAGTTGGGAGATTGGGATTGACCTGTATACATGTATATGCATAAAATAGATAACTAATAATAACCTACTGTATAAAAAAATAAATTAAATTAAATTTCAAAATTTTTTAAAATAAAATGTAAAAATAAAACAGAAAAAAAGTTCTTCCATTCACACTGATGTATTTATAAGAATGAATTATTTCCATGCTTATATCCATAAATACATAAAAGAGGAATAAAATCTAACTTGAACCAAAAAAGAAAAAAAAAACTGAACCTAACATTTATACAGAGGAAAACACTACCAAGGCACTTGCTCCAGTGGTAAACAATTCTGAAATTGGTCAGAGGTGGGGAATCATCTCCCATACAGCCAGCAGCCCCGCCCGCCCACGCAAGGAGCGTCCTTATTGCAAAGCTGTGGGACCATGCCGAGGCCTCTGTGAGGAAACGTGAGCTGAGCCCCAGGCCAGCTGCTGCTGAACTCTTCCCACCCTTCCCAGGTGAAACACCTGAATATGTACAAGGGCTTGAAAGCCTAGAGGAAGGGCCGTGGAGCCACACCAGCGACAGCACGCAGGCCAACTTGGTGCCTGCAGGTCAGCCAGGATGGTCCTGGCCACGGGCGCTCTTCTGGAAGCTTTCCATTGCCCTGCCTGAGATACCCCTCCTGTCCCGGCCCCCACTCCTTTTTTTCCTTCCTCACCTCAGCCCGGAGAGATATTCCAGTGGAAGTTATGGGTGACACATCCTCTTCTTTACAGGTGGCAGCCTGGCAACTCCTGCCGAAAGTCCAGCAGAGCCCCACTCACACCGGGCCCCCCACAAAGCCGTGGACCCTCACACCCTCCCACCAGCACAGCCCCGAGACTGCTGACGGGGCAGAGAATATGGAGTCAGGCACAGCTGCAGGGGCTATTGCTGCCTGGAGTGCTGTTTATATTGACCTCAACCCAGGCACACCTGGGGAGGGCTTGCCGGCAGGGTCAGGCTGCCCAGGTCAGCTAATCCTCAGCCCTCGGGGAATCACATTGCAGAAAATGGACCTCGCTAAGACAGAATATTCGCCAAGGAAAAAAAAGGACACAATGCCATTTGCAGCACCGTAGATGAGTCTCGAGGTAATCACGTGACTTGGAGTAAGTCAGAAAGTGAAAGACACATATCATATCATATCACTTATAGGTGTTACCTATAAATTGATACCAGGGCAGATATTTCCACGGAGAAGGGCAATCACAGATTCATTAAACAAACTTATGGTTCACCAAAGGAAAGGTGTGAGGATTGAATTCATTACGATATTGGGGTTAACAGACATATACAAGCACAGTAGACGTATAGAATCGCCAAAGACCTACGGAGTACCAAGAGAAGACTACTCAACATTCTGTCATAACGTACATGGGAAAAGGATCCCAGGAAGAACAGACATATGTATATGTGTAAAAGAACCACCTCTTGCACACCTACAACAAGCTAAACGTTGTACTCAAACTTGCTGTAATAAAAAATAAAAAATTAAATTAAAAACACGAACAAGAAGTAGTGAGACAAACTTGAGGGGCTTTCTCCTGGCACATTCCGTTCTACATTCCAATCTAGAACGCGACTTCCATTGAGGCTCTGCTGCCCTAGTAACCAGATTTGGTAAGGGAGAACTGCTGCCACCTTGTGGCCGTTTCACACAACAGCAGCTGTAATCCCAGCGCTAATGGTCAGTGGATATTCCAAATCATTACAGGCCTGTAAATGACACCTGCCCTGAAAACATATCCTGGGGTCATATATCGACCAAAAAATTCAAAAGACGTCCATATTTCAAAACGACAGTTTCAAGAGGCATATTTCACGCACATTAGTGTTCTGCTTCTTTTGCTTGCTTGCTTTCTTTGTTAAAAAAACGGGAATGGAAAAAGGCAACCCTCAGAATGGGCGAAAACGTTCACAAACGAATCAATGGACAAAGGTTTAATCTCCAATATATATAAACAGCTCATGCAGCTTAATATTAATAAAACAAACAACCCAATACAAAAATGGGCAGAAGATCTAAAGAGACGTTTCTTCAAAGAAGACACAGAGATGGCCAAGACGCACATGAAAAGCTGCTCAACATCACTAATTATTAGAGAAATGCAAATCAAAACTACAATGAGGTAAGACCTCACACCTGTGAGAATCGGCCTCATCAGATAATCTACAAACAACAAATTCTGGGGAGGGTGTGGACAAAAGGAACCATCTTCCGCTATTGGTGGGAATGTAAATTGATACAGTCACGATGGAGAACAGTATGGAGGTTCCTTTAAAAAACTAAAAAGAGAATTACCATAGGATCCAGCAATCCCACTTCTGGGCATATACCCAGAGAAAACCATAAATCACAAAGACACATTCACCACAATGTTCATTGCAGCACTATTTACAATAGCCAGGCAATGGAAGCAACCTAAATGCCCACAGACAGACGAATGGATAAAGATGTGGTACATATATAAAATGGAATATTACTCAGCCAAAAAAAGGAATGAAACTGGGTCATTTGTAGAGAAGTTGATGGATCTAGAGACTGTCATACAGAGTGAAGTAAGTCAGAAAGAGAAAAACAAATATTGTATATTAATGCCTATATGTGGAACCTAGAAAAATGGTACAGATGAACTGGTTTGCAGGGCAGAAATAGAGACACAGAGGTAGAGAACAAACGTATGGACATGGACACAAAGTGGGGGAAGCCATGGGGTGGTGGTGGTGGGATGAGTTGGGAGATTGGGATTGACCTGTATACATGTATATGCATAAAATAGATAACTAATAATAACCTACTGTATAAAAAAATAAATTAAATTAAATTTCAAAATTTTTAAAAATAAAATGTAAAAATAAAACAGAAAAAAAGTTCTTCCATTCACACTGATGTATTTATAAGAATGAATTATTTCCATGCTTATATCCATAAATACATAAAAGAGGAATAAAATCTAACTTGAACCAAAAAAGAAAAAAAAAACTGAACCTAACATTTATACAGAGGAAAACACTACCAAGGCACTTGCTCCAGTGGTAAACAATTCTGAAATTGGTCAGAGGTGGGGAATCATCTCCCATACAGCCAGCAGCCCCGCCCGCCCACGCAAGGAGCGTCCTTATTGCAAAGCTGGGGGACCGTGCCGAGGCCTCTGTGAGGAAACGTGAGCTGAGCCCCAGGCCAGCTGCTGCTGAACTCTTCCCACCCTTCCCAGGTGAAACACCTGAATATGTACAAGGGCTTGAAAGCCTAGAGGAAGGGCCGTGGAGCCACACCAGCGACAGCACGCAGGCCAACTTGGTGCCTGCAGGTCAGCCAGGATGGTCCTGGCCACGGGCGCTCTTCTGGAAGCTTTCCATTGCCCTGCCTGAGATACCCCTCCTGTCCCGGCCCCCACTCCTTTTTTTCCTTCCTCACCTCAGCCCGGAGAGATATTCCAGTGGAAGTTATGGGTGACACATCCTCTTCTTTACAGGTGGCAGCCTGGCAACTCCTGCCGAAAGTCCAGCAGAGCCCCACTCACACCGGGCCCCCCACAAAGCCGTGGACCCTCACACCCTCCCACCAGCACAGCCCCGAGACTGCTGACGGGGCAGAGAGTATGGAGTCAGGCACAGCTGCAGGGGCTATTGCTGCCTGGAGTGCTGTTTATATTGACCTCAACCCAGGCACACCTGGGGAGGGCTTGCCGGCAGGGTCAGGCTGCCCAGGTCAGCTAATCCTCAGCCCTCGGGGAATCACATTGCAGAAAATGGACCTCGCTAAGACAGAATATTCGCCAAGGAAAAAAAAGGACACAATGCCATTTGCAGCACCGTAGATGAGTCTCGAGGTAATCACGTGACTTGGAGTAAGTCAGAAAGTGAAAGACACATATCATATCATATCACTTATAGGTGTTACCTATAAATTGATACCAGGGCAGATATTTCCACGGAGAAGGGCAATCACAGATTCATTAAACAAACTTATGGTTCACCAAAGGAAAGGTGTGAGGGTTGAATTCATTACGATATTGGGGTTAACAGACATATACAAGCACAGTAGACGTATAGAATCGCCAAAGACCTACGGAGTACCAAGAGAAGACTACTCAACATTCTGTCATAACGTACATGGGAAAAGGATCCCAGGAAGAACAGACATATGTATATGTGTAAAAGAACCACCTCTTGCACACCTACAACAAGCTAAACGTTGTACTCAAACTTGCTGTAATAAAAAATAAAAAATTAAATTAAAAACACGAACAAGAAGTAGTGAGACAAACTTGAGGGGCTTTCTCCTGGCACATTCCGTTCTACATTCCAATCTAGAACGCGACTTCCATTGAGGCTCTGCTGCCCTAGTAACCAGATTTGGTAAGGGAGAACTGCTGCCACCTTGTGGCCGTTTCACACAACAGCAGCTGTAATCCCAGCGCTAATGGTCAGTGGATATTCCAAATCATTACAGGCCTGTAAATGACACCTGCCCTGAAAACATATCCTGGGGTCATATATCGACCAAAAAATTCAAAAGACGTCCATATTTCAAAACGACAGTTTCAAGAGGCATATTTCACGCACATTAGTGTTCTGCTTCTTTTGCTTGCTTGCTTTCTTTGTTAAAAAAACGGGAATGGAAAAAGGCAACCCTCAGAATGGGCGAAAACGTTCACAAACGAATCAATGGACAAAGGTTTAATCTCCAATATATATAAACAGCTCATGCAGCTTAATATTAATAAAACAAACAACCCAATACAAAAATGGGCAGAAGATCTAAAGAGACGTTTCTTCAAAGAAGACACAGAGATGGCCAAGACGCACATGAAAAGCTGCTCAACATCACTAATTATTAGAGAAATGCAAATCAAAACTACAATGAGGTAAGACCTCACACCTGTGAGAATCGGCCTCATCAGATAATCTACAAACAACAAATTCTGGGGAGGGTGTGGACAAAAGGAACCCTCTTCCGCTATTGGTGGGAATGTAAATTGATACAGTCACGATGGAGAACAGTATGGAGGTTCCTTTAAAAAACTAAAAAGAGAATTACCATAGGATCCAGCAATCCCACTTCTGGGCATATACCCAGAGAAAACCATAAATCACAAAGACACATTCACCACAATGTTCATTGCAGCACTATTTACAATAGCCAGGCAATGGAAGCAACCTAAATGCCCACAGACAGACGAATGGATAAAGATGTGGTACATATATAAAATGGAATATTACTCAGCCAAAAAAAGGAATGAAACTGGGTCATTTGTAGAGAAGTTGATGGATCTAGAGACTGTCATACAGAGTGAAGTAAGTCAGAAAGAGAAAAACAAATATTGTATATTAATGCCTATATGTGGAACCTAGAAAAATGGTACAGATGAACTGGTTTGCAGGGCAGAAATAGAGACACAGAGGTAGAGAACAAACGTATGGACATGGACACAAAGTGGGGGAAGCCATGGGGTGGTGGTGGTGGGATGAGTTGGGAGATTGGGATTGACCTGTATACATGTATATGCATAAAATAGATAACTAATAATAACCTACTGTATAAAAAAAATTAAATTAAATTTCAAAATTTTTAAAAATAAAATGTAAAAATAAAACAGAAAAAAAGTTCTTCCATTCACACTGATGTATTTATAAGAATGAATTATTTCCATGCTTATATCCATAAATACATAAAAGAGGAATAAAATCTAACTTGAACCAAAAAAGAAAAAAAAAACTGAACCTAACATTTATACAGAGGAAAACACTACCAAGGCACTTGCTCCAGTGGTAAACAATTCTGAAATTGGTCAGAGGTGGGGAATCATCTCCCATACAGCCAGCAGCCCCGCCCGCCCACGCAAGGAGCGTCCTTACTGCAAAGCTGGGGGACCGTGCCGAGGCCTCTGTGAGTAAACGTGAGCTGAGCCCCAGGCCAGCTGCTGCTGAACTCTTCCCACCCTTCCCAGGTGAAACACCTGAATATGTACAAGGGCTTGAAAGCCTAGAGGAAGGGCCGTGGAGCCACACCAGCGACAGCACGCAGGCCAACTTGGTGCCTGCAGGTCAGCCAGGATGGTCCTGGCCACGGGCGCTCTTCTGGAAGCTTTCCATTGCCCTGCCTGAGATACCCCTCCTGTCCCGGCCCCCACTCCTTTTTTTCCTTCCTCACCTCAGCCCGGAGAGATATTCCAGTGGAAGTTATGGGTGACACATCCTCTTCTTTACAGGTGGCAGCCTGGCAACTCCTGCCGAAAGTCCAGCAGAGCCCCACTCACACCGGGCCCCCCACAAAGCCGTGGACCCTCACACCCTCCCACCAGCACAGCCCCGAGACTGCTGACGGGGCAGAGAGTATGGAGTCAGGCACAGCTGCAGGGGCTATTGCTGCCTGGAGTGCTGTTTATATTGACCTCAACCCAGGCACACCTGGGGAGGGCTTGCCGGCAGGGTCAGGCTGCCCAGGTCAGCTAATCCTCAGCCCTCGGGGAATCACATTGCAGAAAATGGACCTCGCTAAGACAGAATATTCGCCAAGGAAAAAAAAGGACACAATGCCATTTGCAGCACCGTAGATGAGTCTCGAGGTAATCACGTGACTTGGAGTAAGTCAGAAAGTGAAAGACACATATCATATCATATCACTTATAGGTGTTACCTATAAATTGATACCAGGGCAGATATTTCCACGGAGAAGGGCAATCACAGATTCATTAAACAAACTTATGGTTCACCAAAGGAAAGGTGTGAGGATTGAATTCATTACGATATTGGGGTTAACAGACATATACAAGCACAGTAGACGTATAGAATCGCCAAAGACCTACGGAGTACCAAGAGAAGACTACTCAACATTCTGTCATAACGTACATGGGAAAAGGATCCCAGGAAGAACAGACATATGTATATGTGTAAAAGAACCACCTCTTGCACACCTACAACAAGCTAAACGTTGTACTCAAACTTGCTGTAATAAAAAATAAAAAATTAAATTAAAAACACGAACAAGAAGTAGTGAGACAAACTTGAGGGGCTTTCTCCTGGCACATTCCGTTCTACATTCCAATCTAGAACGCGACTTCCATTGAGGCTCTGCTGCCCTAGTAACCAGATTTGGTAAGGGAGAACTGCTGCCACCTTGTGGCCGTTTCACACAACAGCAGCTGTAATCCCAGCGCTAATGGTCAGTGGATATTCCAAATCATTACAGGCCTGTAAATGACACCTGCCCTGAAAACATATCCTGGGGTCATATATCGACCAAAAAATTCAAAAGACGTCCATATTTCAAAACGACAGTTTCAAGAGGCATATTTCACGCACATTAGTGTTCTGCTTCTTTTGCTTGCTTGCTTTCTTTGTTAAAAAAACGGGAATGGAAAAAGGCAACCCTCAGAATGGGCGAAAACGTTCACAAACGAATCAATGGACAAAGGTTTCATCTCCAATACATATAAACAGCTCATGCAGCTTAATATTAATAAAACAAACAACCCAATACAAAAATGGGCAGAAGATCTAAAGAGACGTTTCTTCAAAGAAGACACAGAGATGGCCAAGACGCACATGAAAAGCTGCTCAACATCACTAATTATTAGAGAAATGCAAATCAAAACTACAATGAGGTAAGACCTCACACCTGTGAGAATCGGCCTCATCAGATAATCTACAAACAACAAATTCTGGGGAGGGTGTGGACAAAAGGAACCCTCTTCCGCTATTGGTGGGAATGTAAATTGATACAGTCACTATGGAGAACAGTATGGAGGTTCCTTTAAAAAACTAAAAAGAGAAATACCATAGGATCCAGCAATCCCACTTCTGGGCATATACCCAGAGAAAACCATAAATCACAAAGACACATTCACCACAATGTTCATTGCAGCACTATTTACAATAGCCAGGTAATGGAAGCAACCTAAATGCCCACAGACAGACGAATGGATAAAGATGTGGTACATATATAAAATGGAATATTACTCAGCCATAAAAAGGAATGAACCTGGGTCATTTGTAGAGAAGTTGATGGATCTAGAGACTGTCATACAGTGTGAAGTAAGTCAGAAAGAGAAAAACAAATATTGTATATTAATGCCTATATGTGGAACCTAGAAAAATGCTACAGATGAACTGGTTTGCAGGGCAGAAATAGAGACACAGAGGTAGAGAACAAAGGTATGGACACAAAGTGGGGGAAGCAATGGGGTGGTGGTGGTGGGATGAGTTGGGAGATTGGGATTGACCTGTATACATGTCTATGCATAAAATAGATAACTAATAATAACCTACTGTATAAAAAAAAATAAAATAATTAAATTTCAAAAATTTTAAAAATAAAATGTAAAAATAAAACAGAAAAAATGTTCTTCCATTCACACTGATGTATTTATAAGAATGAATTATTTCCATGCTTATATCCATAAATACATAAAAGAGGAATAAAATCTAACTTGAACCAAAAAAGAAAAAAAAAACTGATCCTAACAGTTATACAGAGGAAAACACTACCAAGGCACTTACTCCAGTGGTAAACAATTCTGAAATTGGTCAGAGGTGGGGAATCATCTCTCATAGAGCCAGCAGCCCCGCCCGCCCACACAAGGAGCGTCCTTATTGCAAAGCTGGGGGACCGTGCCGAGGCCTCTGTGAGTAAACATGAGCTGAGCCCCAGGCCAGCTGCTGCTGAACTGTTCCCACCCTTCCCAGGTGAAACACCTGAATATGTACAAGGGCTTGAAAGCCTAGAGGAAGGGCCGTGGAGCCACACCAGCGACAGCACGCAGGCCACCTTGGTGCCTGCAGGTCAGCCAGGATGGTCCTGGCCACAGGCGCTCTTCTGGAAGCTTTCCATTGCCCTGCCTGAGATACCCCTCCTGTCCCGGCCCCCACTCCTTTTTTTCCTTCCTCACCTCAGCCCGGAGAGATATTCCAGTGGAAGTTATGGGTGACACATCCTCTTCTTTACAGGTGGCAGCCTGGCAACTCCTGCCGAAAGTCCAGCAGAGCCCCACTCACACCGGGCCACCCACAAAGCCGTGGACCCTCACACCCTCCCACCAGCACAGCCCCGAGACGGAGTCAGGCACAGCTGCAGGGGCTATTGCTGCCTGGAGTGCTGTTTATTTTGACCTCAACCCAGGCACACCTGGGGATCGCTTGCCGGCAGTGTCAGGCTGCCCAGGTCAGCTAATCCTCAGCCCTCAGGGAATCACATTGCAGAAAATGGACCTCGCTAAAACAGAATATTCGCCAAGGAAAAAAAGGACACAATGCCATTTGCAGCACCGTAGATGAGTCTAGAGCTAATCACGTGACTTGGAGTACGTCAGAAAGTGAAAGACACATATCATATCATATCACTTATAGGTGTTACCTATAAATTGATACCAGGGCAGATATTTCCACGGAGAAGGGCAATCACAGATTCATAAAACAAACTTATGGTTCACCAAACTAAAGGTGTGAGGATTGAATTCATTACGATATCGGGGTTAACAGACATATACAAACACAGTAGACGTATATAATCACCAAAGACCTACGGAGTACCAAGAGAAGACTACTCAACATTCTGTCATAACGTACATGGGAAAAGGATCCCAGGAAGAACAGACATATGTATATGTGTCAAAGAACCACCTCTTGCACACCTACAACAAGCTAAACGTTGTACTCAAACTTGCTGTAATAAAAAATAAAAAATTAAATTAAAAACACGAACAAGAAGTAGTGAGACAAACTTGAGGGGCTTTCTCCTGGCACATTCCGTTCTACATTCCAATCTAGAACGCGACTTCCATTGAGGCTCTGCTGCCCTAGTAACCAGATTTGGTAAGGGAGAACTGCTGCCACCTTGTGGCCGTTTCACACAACAGCAGCTTTAATCCCAGCGCTACTGGTCAGATGATATTCCACATCATTACAGGCCTCTAAATGACACCTGCCCTGAAAACAAATCCTGGGGTCATATATCGACCAAAAAATTCAAAAGACGTCCATATTTCAAAACGACAGTTTCAAGAGGCATATTTCACGCACATTAGTGTTCTGCTTCTTTTGCTTTCTTTCTTTCTTTGTTAAAAAAACGGGAATGGAAAAAGGCAACCCTCAGAATGGGCGAAAACGTTCACAAACGAATCAATGGACAAAGGTTTAATCTCCAATATATATAAACAGCTCATGCAGCTTAATATTAATAAAACAAACAACCCAATACAAAAATGGGCAGAAGATCTAAATAGACGTTTCTTCAAAGAAGACACAGAGATGGCCAAGACGCACATGAAAACCTGCTCAACATCACTAATTATTAGAGAAATGCAAATCAAAACTACAATGAGGTAAGACCTCACACCTGTTAGAATCGGCATCATCAGATAATCTACAAACAACAAATTTTGGGGAGGGTGTGGACAAAAGGAACCCTCTTCCGCTATTGGTGGGAATGTAAATTGATACAGTCACTATGGAGAACAGTATGGAGGTTCCTTTAAAAAACTAAAAAGAGAATTACCATAGGATCCAGCAATCCCACTTCTGGGCATATACCCAGAGAAAACCATAAATCACAAAGACACATTCACCACAATGTTCATTGCAGCACTATTTACAATAGCCAGGTAATGGAAGCAACCTAAATGGCCACAGACAGACGAATGGATAAACATGTGGTACATATATAAAATGGAATATTACTCAGCCATAAAAAGGAAAGAAACTGGGTCATTTGTAGAGAAGTTGATGGATCTAGAGACTGTCATACAGAGTGAAGTAAGTCAGAAAGAGAAAAACAAATATTGTTTATTAATGCCTATATGTGGAACCTAGAAAAATGGGACAGATGAACTGGTTTGCAGGGCAGAAATAGAGACACAGAGGTAGAGAACAAACGTATGGACACAAAGTGGGAGAAGCCATGGGGTGGTGGTGGTGGGATGAGTTGGGAGATTGGGATTGACCTGTATACATGTTTATGCATATAATAGATAACTAATAATAACCTACTGTATAAAAAAATAAATAAAATTAAATTTCAAAATTTTTAAAAATAAAATGTAAAAATAAAACAGAAAAAAATTTCTTCCATTCACACTGATGTATTAATAAGAATGAATTATTTCCATGCTTCTATCTATAAATAAATAAAAGTGGAATAAAATCTAACTTGAACCAAAAAAGAAAAAAAAAACCCTGAACCTAACAGTTATACAGAGGAAAACACTACCAAGGCACTTGCTCCAGTGGTAAACAATTCTGAAACTGGTCAGAGGTGGGGAATCATCTCCCATACAGCCAGCAGCCCCGCCCGCCCACGCAAGGAGCGTCCTTATTGCAAAGCTGGGGGACCGTGCCGAGGCCTCTGTGAGTAAACGTGCACTAAGCCCCAGGCCAGCTGCTGCTGAACTGTTCCCACCCTTCCCAGGTGAAACACCTGAATATGTACAAGGGCTTGAAAGCCTAGAGGAAGGGCCGTGGACTCACACCAGCGACAGCACGCAGGCCACCTTGGTGCCTGCAGGTCAGCCAGGATGGTCCTGGCCATGGGCGCTCTTCTGGAAGCTTTCCATTGCCCTGCCTGAGATACCCCTCCTGTCCCGGCCCCCACTCCTTTTTTTCCTTCCTCACCTCAGCCCGGAGAGATATTCCAGTGGAAGTTATGGGTGACACATCCTCTTCTTTAAAGGTGGCAGCCTGGCAACTCCTGCAGAAAGTCCAGCAGAGCCCCACAAACACCGGGCCACCCACAAAGCCGTGGACCCTCACACCCTCCCACCAGCACAGCCCCGAGACGGAGTCCGGCACAGTTGCAGGGGCTATTGCTGCCTGGAGTGCTGTTTATATTGACCTCAACCCAGGCACACCTGGGGAGCGCTTGCCGGCAGGGTCAGGCTGCCCAGGTCAGCTAATCCTCAGCCCTCAGGGAATCACATTGCAGAAAATGGACCTCGCTAAAACAGAATATTCGCCAAGGAAAAAAAGGACACAATGCCATTTGCAGCACCGTAGATGAGTCTAGAGTTAATCACGTGACTTGGAGTAAGTCAGAAAGTGAAAGACACATATCATATCATATCACTTATAGGTGTTACCTATAAATTGATACCAGGGCAGATATTTCCACGGAGAAGGGCAATCACAGATTCATTAAACAAACTTATGGTTCACCAAACGAAAGGTGTGAGGATTGAATTCTTTACAATATTGGGGTTAACAGACATATACAAACACAGTAGACATATATAATCACAAAAGACCTACGGAGTACCAAGAGAAGACTACTCAACATTCTGTCATAACGTACATGGGAGAAGGATCCCAGGAAGAACAGACATATGTATATGTGTAAAAGAACCACCTCTTGCACACCTACAACAAGCTAAACGTTGTACTCAAACTTGCTGTAATAAAAAATAAAAAATTAAATTAAAAACACGAACAAGAAGTAGTGAGACAAACTTGAGGGGCTTTCTCCTGGCACATTCCATTCTACATTCCAATTTAGAACGTGACTTCCATTGAGGCTCTGCTGCCCTAGTTACCAGATTTGGTAAGGGAGAACTGCTGCCACCTTGTGGCCGTTTCACACAACAGCAGCTTTAATCCCAGCGCTAATGGTCAGTGGATATTCCAAATCATTACAGGCCTGTAAATGACACCTGCCCTGAAAAGAAATCCTGGGATCATATATCGACCAAAAAATTCAAAAGACGTCCATATTTCAAAACGACAGTTTCAAGAGGCATATTTCACGCACATTAGTGTTCTGCTTCTTTTGCTTTCTTTCTTTCTTTGTTAAAAAAAACGGGAATGGAAAAAGGCAACCCTCAGAATGGGCGAAAACGTTCACAAACGAATCAATGTACAAAGGTTTAATCTCCAATATATATAAACAGCTCATGCAGCTTAATATTAATAAAACAAACAACCCAATACAAAAATGGGCAGAAGATCTAAATAGACGTTTTTTCAAAGAAGACACAGCGATGGCCAAGACGCACATGAAAAGCTGCTCAACATCACTAATTATTAGAGAAATGCAAATCAAAACTACAATGAGGTAAGACCTCACACCTGTTAGAATCGGCAACATCAGATAATCTACAAACAACAAATTTTGGGGAGGGTGTGGACAAAAGGAACCCTCTTCCGCTATTGGTGGGAATGTAAATTGATACAGTCACTATGGAGAACAGTATGGAGGTTCCTTTAAAAAACTAAAAAGAGAATTACCATAGGATCCAGCAATCCCACTTCTGGGCATATACCCAGAGAAAACCATAAATCACAAAGATACATTCACACAATGTTCATTGCAGCACTATTTACAATAGCCAGGTAATAGAAGCAACCTAAATGGCCACAGACAGACGAATGGATAAAGACGTGGTACATATATAAAATGGAATATTACTCAGCCATAAAAAGGAATGAAACTGGGTCATTTGTAGAGAAGTTGATAGATCTAGAGACTGTCATACAGAGTGAAGTAAGTCAGAAAGAGAAAAACAAATATTGTTTATTAATGCCTATATGTGGAACCTAGAAAAATGGTACCGATGAACTGGTTTGCAGGGCAGAAATAGAGACACAGTGGTAGAGAACAAACGTATGGACCCAAAGTGGGGGAAGCCATGGGGTGGTGGTGGTGGGTGAGTTGGGAGATTGGGATTGACCTGTATACATGTTTATGCATAAAATAGATAACTAATAATCACCTACTGTATAAAAAAATAAATAAAATTAAATTTCAAAATTTTTAAAAATAAAATGTAAAAATAAAACAGAAAAAAAGTTCTTCCATTCACACTGATGTATTTATAAGAATGAATTATTTCCATGCTTATATCTATAAATACATAAACGAGGAATAAAATCTAACTTGAACCAAAAAAGAAAAAAAACCCTGAACCTAACAGTTATACAGAGGAAAACACTACCAAGGCACTTGCTCCAGTGGAATACAATTCTGAAATTGGTCAGAGGTGGGGAATCATCTCCCATACAGCCAGCAGCCCCGCCCGCCCACGCAAGGAACAAAGCTGGGGGACCGTTCCGAGGCCTCTGTGAGTAAACGTGAGCTGAGCCCCAGGCCAGCTGCTGCTGAACTGTTCCCACCCTTCCCAGGTGAAACACCTGAATATGTACAAGGGCTTGAAAGCCTAGAGGAAGGGCCGTGGAGCCACACCAGCGACAGCACGCAAGCCACCTTGGTGCCTGCAGGTCAGCCAGGATGATCCTGGCCACGGGCGCTCTTCTGGAAGCTTTCCATTGCCCTGCCTGAGATACCCCTCCTGTCCCGGCCCCCACTCCTTTTTTTCCTTCCTCACCTCAGCCCGGAGAGATATTCCAGTGGAAGTTATGGGTGACACATCGTCTTCTTTACAGGTGGCAGCCTGGAAACTCCTGCAGAAATTCCAGCAGAGCCCCACTCACACCGGGCCACCCACAAAGCCGTGGACCCACACACCCTCCCACCAGCACAGCCACGAGACTGCTGACGGGGCAGAGAATATGGAGTCAGGCACAGCTGCAGGGGCTATTGCTGCCTGGAGTGCTGTTTATATTGACCTCAACCCAGGCACACCTGGGGAGGGCTTGCCGGCAGGGTCAGGCTGCCCAGGTCAGCTAATCCTCAGCCCTCAGGGAATCACATTGCAGAAAATGGACCTCGCTAAGACAGAATATTAGCCATGGAAAAATAGCACACAATGCCATTTGCAGCACCATAGATGAGTCTAGAGGTAATCACGTGACTTGGAGTAAGTCAGAAAGTGAAAGACACATATCATATCATACCACTTATAGGTGTTACCTATAAATTGATACCAGGGCAGATATTTCCACGGAGAAGGGCAATCAAAGATTCATTAAACAAACTTATGGTTCACCAAACGAAAGGTGTGAGGATTGAATTCATTACGATATTGGGGTTAACAGACATATACAAACACAGTAGACGTATATAATCACCAAAGACCTACGGAGTACCAAGAGAAGACTACTCAACATTCTGTCATAACGAACATGGGAAAAGGATCCCAGGAAGAACAGACATATGTATATGTGTAAAAGAACCACCTCTTGCACACCTACAACAGGCTAAACGTTGTACTCCAACTTGCTGTAATAAAAAATAAAAAATTAAATTAAAAACACGAACAAGAAGTAGTGAGAAAAACTTGAGGGACTTTCTCCTGGTACATTCCGTTCTACATTCCAATCTAGAACGCGACTTCCATTGAGGCTCTGCTGCCCTAGTAACCAGATTTGGTAAGGGAATACTGCTGCCACCTTGTGGCCGTTTCACACAACAGCAGCTTTAATCCCAGCGCTAATGGTCAGTGGATATTCCAATTCATTACAGGCCTGTAAATGACACCTGCCCTGAAAACAAATCCTGGGGTCATATATCGACCAAAAAATTCAAAAGACGTCCATATTTCAAAACGACAGTTTCAAGAGGCATATTTCACGCACATTAGTGTTCTGCTTCTTTTGATTTCTTTCTTTGTTAAAAAAACGCGAATGGAAAAAGGCAACCCTCAGAATGGGCGAAAACTTTCACAAACGAATCAATGGACAAAGGTTTAATCTCCAATATATATAAACAGCTTATGCAGCTTAATAATAATAAAATAAACAACCCAATACAAAAATGGGCAGAAGATCTAAATAGACGTTTCTTCAAAGAAGACACAGAGATGGCCAAGACGCACATGAAAAGCTGCTCAACATCACTAATTATTAGATAAATGCAAATCAAAACTAAAATGAGGTAAGACCTCACACCTGTTAGAATCGGCATCATCAGATAATCTACAAACAACAAATTCTGGGGAGGGTGTGGACAAAGGAGCCCTCTTCCACTATTGGTGGGAATGTAAATTGATACAGTCACTATGGAGAACAGTATGGAGGTTCCTTTGAAAAACTAAAAACAGAATTACAATAGCATCCAGCAATCCCACTTCTGGGCACATACCCAGAGAAAACCATAAATCACAGAGACACATTCACCACAATGTTCATTGCAGCACTATTTACAATAGCCAGGTAATGGAAGCAACCTAAATGCCCACAGACAGACGAATGGATAAAGATGTGGTACATATATAAAATGGAATATTACTCAGCCATAAAAAGGAATGAACCTGGGTCATTTGTAGAGAAGTTGATGGATCTAGAGACTGTCATACAGAGTGAAGTAAGTCAGAAAGAGAAAAACAAGTATTGTATATCAATGCCTATATGTGGAACCTAGAAAAATGCTACAGATGAACTGGTTTGCAGGGCAGAAATAGAGACACAGAGGTAGAGAACAAACGTATCGACACAAAGTGGGGGAAGCCATGGGGTGGTGGTGGTGTGATGAGTTGGGAGATTGGGATTGACCTGTATACATGTCTATGCATAAAATAGATAACTAATAATAACCTAGTGTATAAAAAAATAAATAAAATTAAATTTCAAAATTTTTAAAAATAAAATGTAAAAATAAAACAGAAAAAAATTTCTTCCATTCACACTGATGTATTTATAAGAATGAATTATTTCCATGCTTATATCTATAAATACATAAAAGAGGAATAAAATCTAACTTGAACCAAAAAAGAAAAAAAAACTGAACCTAACAGTTATACAGAGGAAAACACTACCAAGGGCACTTGCTCCAGTTGTAAACAATTCTGAAATTGGTCAGAGGTGGGGAATCATCTCCCATACAGCCAGCAGCCCCACCCGCCCACGCAAGGAGCGTCCTTATTGCAAAGCTGGGGGACCGTGCCGAGGCCTCTGTGAGTAAACGTGAGCTGAGCCCCAGGCCAGCTGCTGCTGAACTGTTCCCACCCTTCCCAGGTGAAACACCTGAATATGTACAAGGGCTTGAAAGCCTAGAGGAAGCGCCGTGGAGCCACACCAGCGAAAGCACGCTGGCCACCTTGGTGCCTGCAGGTCAGCCAGGATGGTCCTGGCCACGGGCGCTCTTCTGGAAGCTTTCCATTGCCCTGCCTGAGATACCCCTCCTGTCCCGGCCCCCACTCCTTTTTTTTCCTTCCTCTCCTCAGCCCGGAGAGATATTCCAGTGGAAGTTATGGGTGACACATCCTCTTCTTTACAGGTGGCAGCCTGGCAACTCCTGCAGAAAGTCCAGCAGAGCCCCACTCACACCGGGCCACCCACAAAGCCGTGGACCCTCACACCCTCCCACCAGCACAGCCCCGAGACTGCTGACGGGGCAGAGAATATGGAGTCAGGCACAGCTGCAGGGGCTATTGCTGCCTGGAGTGCTGTTTATATTGACCTCAAACCAGGCACACCTGGGGAGGGCTTGCCGGCAGGGTCAGGCTGCCCAGGTCAGCTAATCCTCAGCCCTCAGGGATTCACATTGCAGAAAATGGACCTCGCTAAGACAGAATATTAGCCAAGGAAAAAAAGCAAACAATGCCATTTGCAGCACCGTAGATGAGTCTAGAGGTAATCACGTGACTTGGAGTAAGTCAGAAAGTGAAAGACACATATCATATCATATCACTTATAGGTGTTACCTATAAATTGATACCAGGGCAGATATTTCCACGGAGAAGGGCAATCACAGATTCATTAAACAAACTTATGGTTCACCAAAGGAAAGGTGTGAGGATTGAATTCATTATGATATTGGGGTTAACAGACATATACAAACACAGTAGACGTATATAATCACCAAAGACCTACGGAGTACCAAGAGAAGACTACTCAACATTCTGTCATAACGAACATGGGAAAAGGATCCCAGGAAGAACAGACATATGTATATGTGTAAAAGAACCACCTCTTGCACACCTACAACAAGCTAAACGTTGTACTCAAACTTGCTGTAATAAAAAATAAAAAATTAAATTAAAAACACGAACAAGAAGTAGTGAGACAAACTTGAGGGTCTTTCTCCTGGCACATTCCGTTCTAAATTCCAATCTAGAACGCGACTTCCATTGAGGCTCTGCTGCCCTAGTAACCAGATTTCGTAAGGGAGAACTGCTGCCACCTTGTGGCCGTTTCACACAACAGCAGCTTTAATCCCAGCGCTAATGGTCAGTGGATATTCCAAATCATTACAGGCCTGTAAATGACACCTGCCCTGAAAACAATTCCTGGGGTCATATATCGACCAAAAAATTCAAAAGACGTCCATATTTCAAAACGACAGATTCAAGAGGCATATTTCACGCACATTAGTGTTCTGATTCTTTTGATTTCTTTCTTTCTTTGTTAAAAAAACGGGAATGGAAAAAGGCAACCCTCAGAATGGGCGAAAACGTTCACAAACGAATCAATGGACAAAGGTTTAATCTGCAATATATATATACAGCTCATGCAGCTTAATATTAATACAACAAACAACCCAATACAAAAATGGGCAGAAGATCTAAATAGACGTTTCTTCAAAGAAGACACAGAGATGGCCAAGACGCACATGAAAAGCTGCTCAACATCACTAATTATTAGAGAAATGCAAATCAAAACTACAATGAGGTAAGACCTCACACCTGTTAGAATCGGCATCATCAGATAATCTACAAACAACAAATTCTGGGGAGGGTGTGGACAAAAGGAACCCTCTTCCGCTATTGGTGGGAATGTAAATTGATACAGTCACTATGGAGAACAGTATGGAGGTTCCTTTGAAAAACTAAAAACAGAATTACAATAGGATCCAGCAATCCCACTTCAGGGCATATACCCAGAGAAAACCATAAATCACAGAGACACATTCACCACAATGTTCATTGCAGCACTATTTACAATAGCCAGGTAATGGAAGCAACCTAAATGCCCACAGACATACGAATGGATAAAGATGTGGTACATATATAAAATGGAATATTACTCAGCCATAAAAAGGAATGAAACTGAGTCATTTGTAGAGAAGTTGATGGATCTAGAGACTGTCATACAGACTGAAGTAAGTCAGAAAGAGAAAAACAAATATTGTATATCAATGCCTATATGTGGAACCTAGAAAAATGATACAGATGAACTGGTTTGCAGGACAGAAATAGAGACACAGAGGTAGAGAACAAACGTATCGACACAAAGTGGGGGAAGCCATGGGGTGGTGGTGGTGGGATGAGTTGGGAGATTGGGATTGACCTGTATACATGTCTATGCATATAATAGATAACTAATAATAACCTAGTGTATAAAAAAATAAATAAAATTAAATTTCAAAATTTTTAAAATAAAATGTAAAAATAAAACAGAAAAAAATTTCTTCCATTCACACTGATGTATTTATAAGAATGAATTATTTCCATGCTTATATCTATAAATACATAAAAGAGGAATAAAATCTAACTTGAACCAAAAAAGAAAAAAAAAATACTGAACCTAACAGTTATACAGAGGAAAACACTACCAAGGCACTTGCTCCAGTGGTAAACAATTCTGAAATTGGTCAGAGGTGGGGAATCATCTCACATACAGCCAGCATCCCCACCCGCCCACGCAAGGAGCGTCCTTATTGCAAAGCTGGGGGACCGTGCCGAGGCCTCTGTGAGTAAACGTGAGCTGAGCCCCAGGCCAGCTGCTGCTGAACTGTTCCCACCCTTCCCAGGTGAAACACCTGAATATGTACAAGGGCTTGAAAGCCTAGAGGAAGGGCCGTGGAGCCACACCAGCGAAAGCACGCAGGCCACCTTGGTGCCTGCAGGTCAGTCAGGATGGTCCTGTCCACGGGCGCTCTTCTGGAAGCTTTCCATTGCCCTGCCTGAGATACCCCTCCTGTCCCGGCCCCCACTCCTTTTTTTCCTTCCTCACCTCAGCCCGGAGAGATATTCCAGTGGAAGTTATGGGTGACACATCCTCTTCTTTATAGGTGGCAGCCTGGAAACTCCTGCAGAAAGTCCAGCAGAGCCCCACTCACACCGGGCCACCCAAAAAGCCGTGGACCCTCACACCCTCCCACCAGCACAGCCCCGAGACTGCTGACGGGGCAGAGAATATGGAGTCAGGCACAGTTGCAGGGGCTATTGCTGCCTGGAGTGCTGTTTATATTGACCTCAACCCAGGCACACCTGGGGAGGGCTTGCCGGCAGGGTCAGGCTGCCCAGGTCAGCTAATCCTCAGCCCTCAGGGAATCACATTGCAGAAAATGGACCTCGCTAAGACAGAATATTAGCCAAGGAAAAAAAGCACACAATGCCATTTGCAGCACCGTAGATGAGTCTCGAGGTAATCACGTGACTTGGAGTAAGTCAGAAAGTGAAAGACACATATCATATCATATCACTTATAGGTGTTACCTATAAATTGATACCAGGGCAGATATTTCCACGGAGAAGGGCAATCACAGATTCATTAAACAAACTTATGGTTCACCAAAGGAAAGGTGTGAGGATTGAATTCATTATGATATTGGGGTTAACAGACATATACAAACACAGTAGACGTATATAATCACCAAAGACCTACGGAGTACCAAGAGAAGACTACTCAACATTCTGTCATAACGAACATGGGAAAAGGATCCCAGGAAGAACAGACATATGTATATGTGTAAAAGAACCACCTCTTGCACACCTACAACATCCTAAACGTTGTACTCAAACTTGCTGTAATAAAAAATAAAAAATTAAATTAAAAACACGAACAAGAATTAGTGAGAAAAACTTGAGGGGCTTTTTCCTGGTACATTCCGTTCTACATTCCAATCTAGAACGCGTCTTCCATTGAGGCTCTGCTGCCCTAGTAACCAGATTTGGTAAGGGAGAACTGCTGCCACCTTGTGGCAGTTTCACACAACAGCAGCTTTAATCCCAGCGCTAATGGTCAGTGGATATTCCAAATCATTACAGGCCTGTAAATGACACCTGCCCTGAAAACAAATCCTGGGGTCATATATCGACCAAAAAATTCAAAAGACGTCCATATTTCAAAACGACAGTTTCAAGAGACATATTTCACGCACATTAGTGTTCTGCTTCTTTTGATTTCTTTCTTTCTTTGTTAAAAAAACGGGAATGGAAAAAGGCAACCCTCAGAATGGGCGAAAACGTTCACAAACGAATCAATGGACAAGGGTTTAATCTCCAATATATATAAACAGCTCATGCAGCTTAATATTAATAAAACAAACAACCCAATACAAAAATGGGCAGAAGATCTAAATAGACGTTTCTTCAAAGAAGACACAGAGATGGCCAAGACGCACATGAAAAGCTGCTCAACATCACTAATTATTAGAGAAATGCAAATCAAAACTACAATGAGGTAAGACCTCACACCTGTTAGAATCGGCATCATAAGATAATCTACAAACAACAAATTCTGGGGAGGGTGTGGACAAAAGGAACCCTCTTCCGCTATTGGTGGGAATGTAAATTGATACAGTCTCTATGGAGAACAGTATGGAGGTTCCTTTGAAAAACTAAAAACAGAATTACAATAGGATCCAGCAATCCCACTTCTGGGCATATACCCAGAGAAAACCATAAATCAAAGAGACACATTCACCACAATGTTCATTGCAGCACTATTTACAATAGCCAGGTAATGGAAGCAACCTAAATGCCCACAGACAGACGAATGGATAAAGATGTGGTACATATATAAAATGGAATATTACTCAGCCATAAAAAGGAACGAAACTGGGTCATTTGTAGAGAAGCTGATGGATCTAGAGACTGTCATACAGAGTGAAGTAAGTCAGAAAGAGGACAACAAATATTGTATATTAATGCATATGTGGAACCTAGAAAAATGGTACAGATGAACTGGTTTGCAGGGCAGAAATAGAGACACAGAGGTAGAGAACAAACGTATGGACACAAAGTGGGGGAAGCCATGGGGTGGTGGTGGTGGGATGAGTTGGGAGATTGGGATTGACCTGTATACATGTTTATGCATAAAATAGATAACTAATAATAACCTACTGTATAAAAAAATAAAGAAAATTAAATTTCAAAATTTTTAAAAATAAAATGTAAAAATAAAACAGCAAAAAAGTTCTGCCATTCACACTGATGTATTTATAAGAATGAATTATTTCCAAGCTTATATCCATAAATACATAAAAGAGGAACAAAATCTAACTTGAACCAAAAAAGAAAAAAAAACCTGAACCTAACTGTTATACAGAGGAAAACACTATCAAGGTACTTGCTCCAGTGGTAAACAATTCTGAAATTGGTCAGAGGTGGGGAATCATCTCCCAGAGAGCCAGCAGCCCCGCCCGCCCACGCAAGGAGCGTCCTTATTGCAAAGCTGGGGGACCGTGCCGAGGCCTCTGTGAGTAAACGTGAGCTGAGCCCCAGGCCAGCTGCTGCTGAACTGTTCCCACCCTTCCCAGGTGAAACACCTGAATATGTACAAGGGCTTGAAAGACTAGAGGAAGGGCCGTGGAGCCACACCAGCGACAACACGCAGGCCAACTTGGTGCCTGCAGGTCAGCCAGGATGGTCCTGGCCACGGGCGCTCTTCTGCAAGCTTTCCATTGCCCTGCCTGAGATACCCCTCCTGTCCCGTCCCCCACTCCTTTTTTTCCTTCCTCACCTCAGCCCGGAGAGATATTCCAGTGCAAGTTATGGGTGACACATCCTCTTCTTTACAGGTGGCAGCCGGGCAACTCCTGCAGAAAGTCCAGCAGAGCCCCACAAACACCGGGCCACCCACAAAGCTGTGGACCCTCACACCCTCCCACCAGCACAGCCCCGAGACTGCTGACGGGGCAGAGAATATGGAGTCAGGCACAGCTGCAGGGGCTATTGCTGCCTGGAGTGCTGTTTATATTGACCTCAACCCAGGCACACCTGGGGAGGGATTGCCGGCAGGGTCAGGCTGCCCAGGTCAGCTAATCCTCAGCCCTCAGGGAATCACATTGCAGAAAATGGACCTCGCTAAGACAGAATATTCGCAAAGGAAAAAAAGGACACAGTGCCATTTGCAGCACCGTAGATGAGTCTAGAGGTAATCACGTGACTTGCAGTAAGTCAGAAAGTGAAAAACACATATCATATCATATCACTTATAGGTGTTACCTATAAATTGATACCAGGGCAGATATTTCCACGGAGAAGGGCAATCACAGATTCATTAAACAAACTTATGGTTCACCAAAGGATAGGTGTGAGGATTGAATTCATTACGATATTGGGGTTAACAGACATATACAAACACAGTAGACGTATATAATCACCAAAGACCTACGGAGTACCAAGAGAAGACTACTCAACATTCTGTCATAACGTACATGGGAAAAGGATCCCAGGAAGAACAGACATATGTATATGTGTAAAAGAACCACCTCTTGCACACCTACAACAAGCTAAACGTTGTACTCAAACTTGCTGTAATAAAAAATTTAAAATTAAATTAAAACCACGAACAAGAAGTAGTGAGACAAACTTGAGGGGCTTTCTCCTGGCACATTCCTTTCTACATTCCAATGTAGAACGCGACTTCCATTGAGGCTCTGCTGCCCTAGTAACCAGATTTGGTAAGGCCGAACTGCTGCCACCTTCTGGCCGTTTCACACAAAAGCAGCTTTAATCCCAGCGCTAATGGTCAGTGGATACTCCAAATCATTACAGGCCTGTAAATGACACCTGCCCTGAAAACAAATCCTGGGGTCATATATCGACCAAAAAATTCAAAAGACGTCCATATTTCAAAACGGCAGTTTCAAGAGGCATATTTCACGCACATTAGTGTTCTGATTCTTTTGGTTTCTTTCTTTCTTTGTTAAAAAAACGGGAATGGAAAAAGGCAACCCTCAGAATGGGCAAAAACGTTCACTAACGAATCAATGGACAAAAGTTTAATCTCCAATATATATAAACAGCTCATGCAGCTTAATATTAATAAAACAAACAACCCAATACAAAAATGGGCAGAAGATCTAAATAGACGTTTCTTCAAAGAAGACACAGAGATGGCCAAGACGCACATGAAAAGCTGCTCAACATCACTAATTATTAGAGAAATGCAAATCAAAACTACAATAAGGTAAGACCTCACACCTGTTAGAATCGGCATCATCAGATAATCTACAAACAACAAATTCTGGGGAGGGTGTGGACAAAAGGAACCCTCTTCCGCTATTGGTGGGAATGTAAATTGATACAGTCACTATGGAGAACAGTATGGAGGTTCCTTTAAAAAACTAAAAAGAGAATTACCATAGGATCCAGCAATCCCACTTCTGGGCATATACCCAGAGAAAACCATAAATCACAGAGATACATTCACCACAATGTTCATTGCAGCACTATTTACAGTAGCCAGGTAATGGAAGCAACCTAAATGCCCACAGACAGACGAATGGATAAAGATGTGGTACATATATAAAATGGAATATTACTCAGCCATAAAAATGAATGAAACTGAGTCATTTGTAGAGAAGTTGATGGATCTAGAGACTGTCATACAGAGTGAAGTAAGTCAGAAAGACAAAAACATATATTGTATATTAATGCCTATATGTGGAACCTAGAAAAATGCTATAGATGAACTGGTTTGCAGGGCAGAAATAGAGACACAGAGGTAGAGAACAAACGTATGGACACAAAGTGGGGGAAGCCATGGGGTGGTGGTGGTGGGATGAGTTGGGAGATTGGGATTGACCTGTATACATGTATATGCATAAAATAGATAACTAATAATAACCTAGTGTATAAAAATATATATAAAATTAAATTTCAAAATTTTTAAAAATAAAATGTAAAAGTAAAACAGAAAAAAAGTTCTTCCATTCACACTGATGTATTTATAAGAATGAATTATTTCCATGCTTATATCTATAAATACATAAAAGAGGAATAAAATCTAACTTGAACCAAAAAAGAAAAAAAAATACTGATCCTAACAGTTATACAGAGGAAAACACTACCAAGGCACTTGCTCCAGTGGTAAACAATTCTGAAATTGGTCAGAGGTGGGGAATCATCTCCCATAGAGCCAGCAGCCCCGCCCGCCCACGCAAGGAGCGTCCTTATTGCAAAGCTGGGCGACCGTGCCAAGGCCTCTGTGAGTAAACGTGAGCTGGGCCCCAGGCCAGCTGCTGCTGAAGTGTTCCCACCCTTCCCAGGTGAAACACCTAAATATGTACAAGGGCTTGAAAGCCTAGAGGAAGGGCCGTGGAGCCACACCAGCGACAGCACGCTGGCCACCTTGGTGCCTGCAGGTCAGCCAGGATGGTCCTGGCCACGGGCGCTCTTTTGGAAGCTTTCCATTGCCCTGCCTGAGATACCCCTCCTGTCCCGGCCCCCACTCCTTTTTTTCCTTCCTCACCTCAGCCCGGAGAGATATTCCAATGGAAGTTATGGGTGACACATCCTCTTCTTTACAGGTGGCAGCCTGGCAACTCCTGCAGAAAGTCCAGCAGAGCCCCACTCACACCGGGCCACCCACAAAGCCGTGGACCCTCACACCCTCCCAGCAGCACAGCCCCGAGACTCCTGACGGGGCAGAGAATATGGAGTCAGGCACAGCGGCAGGGGCTATTGCTGCCTGGAGTGCTGTTTATATTGACCTCAACCCAGGCACACCTGGGGAGGGCTTGCCGGCAGGGTCAGGCTGCCCAGGTCAGCTAATCCTCAGCCCTCAGGGAATCACATTGCATAAAATGGACCTCGCTAAGACAGAATATTAGCCAAGGAAAAAAAGCACACAATGCCATTTGCAGCACCGTAGATGAGTCTAGAGGTAATCACGTGACTTGGAGTAAGTCAGAAAGTGAAAGGCACATATCATATCATATCACTTATAGGTGTTACCTATAAATTGATACCAGGGCAGATATTTCCACGGAGAAGGGCAATCAAAGATTCATTAAACAAACTTATGGTTCACCAAAGGAAAGGTGTGAGGATTGAATTCATTAGGATATTGAGGTTAACAGACATATACAAACACAATAGACGTATATAATCACCAAAGACCTACGGAGTACCAAGAGAAGACTACGCAACATTCTGTCATAACGAACATGGGAAAAGGATCCCAGGAAGAACAGACATATGTATATTTGTAAAAGAACCACCTCTTGCACACCTACAACAAGCTAAACGTTGTACTTAAACTTGCTGTAATAAAAAATAAAAAATTAAATTAAAAACACGAACAAGAATTAGTGAGAAAAACTAGAGGGGCTTTCTCCTGGTACATTCTGTTCTACATTCCAATCTAGAACGCGACTTCCATTGAGGGTCTGCTGCCCTAGTAACCAGATTTGGTAAGGGAGAACTGCTGCCACCTTGTGGCCGTTTCACACAACAGCAGCTTTAATCCCAGCGCTAATGGTCAGTGGATATTCCAAATCATTACAGGCCTGTAAATGACAGCTGCCCTGAAAACAAATCCTGGGGTCATATATCGAACAAAAAATTCAAAAGACGTCCATATTTCAAAACGACTGTTTCAAGAGGCATATTTCACGCACATTAGTGTTCTGCTTCTTTTGATTTCTTTCTTTCTTTGTTAAAAAAACGGGAATGGAAAAAGGCAACCCTCAGAATGGGCGAAAACTTTCACAAACGAATCAATGGACAAAGGTTTAATCTCCAATATATATAAACAGCTCATGCAGCTTAATATTAATAAAACAAACAACCCAATACAAAAATGGGCAGAAGATCTAAATAGACGTTTCTTCAAAGAAGACACAGAGATGGCCAAGACGCACATGAAAAGCTGCTCAACATCACTAATTATTAGAGAAATGCAAATCAAAACTACAATGAGGTAAGACCTCACACCTGTTAGAATCGGCATCATCAGATAATCTACAAACAACAAATTCTGGGGAGGGTGTGGACAAAAGGAACCCTCTTCCGCTATTGGTGGGAATGTAAATTGATACAGTCACTATGGAGAACAGTATGGAGGTTCCTTTAAAAAACTAAAAACAGAATTACCATAGGATCCAGCAATCCCACTTCTGGGCATATACCCAGAGAAAACCATAAATCACAAAGACACATTCACCACAATGTTCATTGCAGCACTATTTACAATAGCCAGGTAATGGAAGCAAACTAAATGCCCACAGACAGACGAATGGATAAAGATGTGGTACATATATAAAATGGAATATTACTCAGCCATAAAAAGGAATGAACCTGGGTCATTTGTCGAGAAGTTGATGGATCTAGAGACTGTCATACAGAGTGAAGTAAGTCAGAAAGAGAAAAACATATATTGTATATTAATGCCTATATGTGGAACCTAGAAAAATGCTATAGATGAACTGGTTTGCAGGGCAGAAATAGAGACACAGAGGTAGAGAACAAACGTATGGACACAAAGTGGGGGAAGCCATGGGGTGGTGGTGGTGGGATGAGTTGGGAGATTGGGATTGACCTGTATACATGTCCATGCATAAAATAGATAACTAATAATAACCTAGTGTATAAAAAAATATATAAAATTAAATTTCAAAATTTTTAAAAATAAAATGTAAAAATAAAACAGAAAAAAAGTTCTTCCATTCACACTGATGTATTTATAAGAATGAATTATTTCCATGCTTATATCCATAAATACATAAAAGAGGAATAAAATCTAACTTGAACCAAAAAAGAAAAAAAAACTGAACCTAACAGTTATACAGAGGAAAACACTACCAAGGCACTTGCTCCAGTGGTAAACAATTCTGAAATTGGTCAGAGGTGGGGAATCATCTCCCAGAGAGCCAGCAGCCCCGCCCGCCCACGCAAGGAGCGTCCTTATTGCAAAGCTGGGGGACCGTGCCGAGGCCGCTGTGAGTAAACGTGAGCTGAGCCCCAGGCCAGCTGCTGCTGAACTGTTCCGACCCTTCCCAGGTGAAACACCTGAATATGTACAAGGGCTTGAAAGCCTAGAGGAAGGGCCGTGGAGCCACACCAGCGACAGCACGCAGGCCACCTTGGTGCCTGCAGGTCAGCCAGGATGGTCCTGGCCACGGGCGCTCTTCTGGAAGCTTTCCATTGCCCTGCCTGAGATACCCCTCCTGTCCCGGCCCCCACTCCTTTTTTTCCTTCCTCACCTCAGCCCGGAGAGATATTCCAGTCGAAGTTATGGGTGACACATCCTCTTCTTTACAGGTGGCAGCCTGGCAACTCCTGCAGAAAGTCCAGCAGAGCCCCACTCATACCGGGCCACCCACAAAGCCGTGGACCAACACACCCTCCCACCAGCACAGCCCCGAGACTGCTGACGGGGCAGAGAATATGGAGTCAGGCACAGCTGCAGGGGCTATTGCTGCCTGGAGTGCTGTTTATATTGACCTCAACCCAGGCACACCTGTGGAGCGCTTGCCGGCAGGGTCAGGCTGCCCAGGTCAGCTAATCCTCAGCCCTCAGGGAATCACATTGCAGAAAATGGACCTCGCTAAGACAGAATATTCGCCAAGGAAAAGAAGCACACAATGCCATTTGCAGCACCGTAGATGAGTCTAGAGGTAATCATGTGATTTGGAGTAAGTCAGAAAGTGAAAGACACATATCATATCATATCACTTATAGGTGTTACCTATAAATTGATACCAGGGCAGATATTTCCACGGAGAAGGGCAATCACAGATTCATTAAACAAACTTATGGTTCACCAAAGGAAAGGTGTGAGGATTGAATTCATTACGATATTGGGGTTAACAGACATATACAAACACAGTAGACATATATAATCACCAAAGACCTACGGAGTACCAAGAGAAGACTACTCAACATTCTGTCATAACGTACATGGGAAAAGGATCCCAGGAAGAACAGAAATATGTATATGTGTAAAAGAACCACCTCTTGCACACCTACAACAAGCTAAACGTTGTACTCAAACTTGCTGTAATAAAAAATAAAAAATTAAATTAAAAACACGAACAAGAAGTAGTGAGACAAACTTGAGGGGCTTTCTCCTGGTACATTCCATTCTACATTCCAATCTAGAATGCGACTTCCATTGAGGCTCTGCTGCCCTAGTAACCAGATTTGGTAAGGGAGAACTGCTGCCACCTTGTGGCCGTTTCACACAACAGCAGCTTTAATCCCAGCGCTAATGGTCAGTGGATATTCCAAATCATTACAGGCCTGTAAATGAGAGCTGCCCTGAAAACAAATCCTGGGGTCATATATCGACCAAAAAATTCAAAAGACGTCCATATTTCAAAACGACAGTTTCAAGAGGCATATTTCACGCACATTAGAGTTCTGCTTCTTTTGATTTCTTTCTTTCTTTGTTAAAAAAACGGGAATGGAAAAAGGCAACCCTCAGAATGGGCGAAAACGTTCACAAACGAATCAATGGACAAAGGTTTAATCTCCAATATATATAAACAGCTCATGCAGCTTAATATTAATAAAACAAACAACCCAATACAAAAATGGGCAGAAGATCTAAAGAGACGTTTCTTCAAAGAAGACACAGAGATGGCCAAGACGCACATGAAAAGCTGCTCAAGAGCTCTAATTATTAGAGAAATGCAAATCAAAACTACAATGAGGTATCACCTCACACCTGTTAGAATCGGCATCATCAGAAAATCTACAAACAACAAATTCTGGGGAGGGTGTGGACAAAAGGAGCCCTCTTCCACTATTGGTGGGAATGTAAATTGATACAGTCACTATGGAGAACAGTATGGAGTTTCCATTAAAAAACTAGAAATAGAATTACTATCTGACCCAGCAATCCCACTTTTGGGCATATACCCAGAGACAGCCATAAATCAAAATGGCACATTCACCACAAGGTTCATTGCAGCACTATTTACAATAGCCAGGTAATGGAAGCAACCTAAATGCCCACAGACAGCTGAATGGATAAAGATGGGGTACATATATGAAATGGAATATTACTCGGCCATAAAAAGAAATGAAACTGGGTCATTTGTAGAGACATCGATGTATCTAGAGACTGTCATACAGAATGAAGTAATTCAGAAATAGAAAAACAAATATTGTATATTAATGCATATATGTTGTACCTAAAAAATGGTACAGATGAACTGGTTTTCAGGGAAGAAATAGAGACACAGAGGTAGAGAACAAACGTATGGACACCAAGTGTGGGAAGCCATGGGGTGGTGGTGGTGGGATGAGTTGGGAGTTTGAGATTGACCTGTATACATGTATATGCATAAAATACATAACTAATAATAAGCCACTGTATAAAAAAGTAAATAAAATTAAATTTCAAAATTTTAAAATATAAAATTTAAAAATAAAACAGAAAAAAGTTCTTCCCTTCACACAGATGTATTTATAGGAATGAATTATTTCCATGCTTATATCTATAAATACATAAAAGAGGAATAAAATCTAACTTGAACCATAAACGAAAAAAAACCCTGAACCCACCAGTTATACAGAGGAAAACCCTATCAGGGCACTTGCTCCAGCGGTAAACAATTCTGAAATTGGTCAGAGGTGGGGAATGATCTCCCATACAGCCAGCAACCCACACCCCATGCAAGGAGCGGCCTCATTGCAAAGCTGGGGGACCGTGCCGAGGCATCTCTGAATAAAGGTGAGGTGAGCCCCAGGCGCTGCTGCTGAACTGTTCCCACCCTTCCCAGGTAAAACACCTGAATATGTACAAAGGCTTGAAAGCCTAGAGGAAGGGCCGTGGAACCACACTAGCGACAGCACGCAGGCCAACTTGGTGACTGCAGGCCAGCCAGCGTGATCCTGGCCCCGGGTGCTCTTCCGGAAGCTTTCCATTGTCCTGCCTGAGATATCCCTCTTGTCCCGGCCCCCACTGCTTTTTTCCTTCCTCATCTCTGTCCAGAGAGAAATTCCAGCGGAAGGTATGGGTGACACATCCTCTTCTTTACAGGTGGCAGCCTGGCAACTCCTGCAAAAAGGCCAGCAGAACCCCACTCACACCGGGCCACCAACAAAGCAGTGGCCCCTCACTCCCTCCCACCAGCACATCCCCGAGACTGCTGACGGGGCAGAGAATATGGAGTCAGGCACAGCTTCAGGGGCTATTGCTGCCTGGAGCACTGTTTATATTGACCTCAACCAGGCAGACCTGGGGAGGGCCGGCCAGCAGGGTAAGGCTGCCCAGGTCAGCTAATCCACAACGCTCAGGGAATCACATTGTTGAAAATGGACCTCGCTAAGGCAGAATAGAAGCCAAGGAAAATAAGGACACAATGCCATTTGCAGCACCGTAGATGAGTCTAGAGGTAATCACGTGACTTGGAATAAGTCAGAAAGTGAAAGACACATATCATTTCATATCACTTATAGGTGTTACCTAAAATAGAAACCAGGGCAGTCATTTCCACTGAGAAGTGCAATCATAGATTCATTAAACAAACTTATGGTTCACCAATGGAATGGTTTGAGGGTTGGTTTCATTATGATATCGGGGTTAACAGACATATACAAACAGAGGTGACATATATAATCACCAAAGACGTACGGAATACCAAGAGAAGACTACTCAACATTCTGTCATAACGTACATGGGAAAAGGATCCCAGGAAGAACAGACATCTGTATATGTTTAAAAGAACCACATCTTCCACACCTACAACAAGCCAAACATTGTAATCAAACTTGCTATAATAAAAAATAAAAAAAATTAAATTATAAATACGAACAAGAAGTAGGGAGTCAAACTTGAGGGGCTTTCTCCTGGCACATTCCATTCTAAATTCCAATCTAGAACACGACTTCCATTGAGGCTCTGTTGCCCTAGTAACCAGATGTGTTAAGGGAGAACTGCTGCCACCTAGTGGCCATTTCACACAACAGCAGCTTTAATCCCAGTGCTAATGGTCAGTTGATATTCAAAATCATTGCAGGCCTGTAAATGACACCTGCCCTGAAAAGAAATCCTGGGGCCACTTATCGACCAAAAAATTTAAAGGACGTCCATATTTCAAAACGACCGTTTCAAAAGGCATATTTTATGCACATTAGTGTTATGCTTCTTTTACTTTCTTTCTTTTTTGTTCAAAAACATGGGAATGGAAAATGGCATCCCTCAGAAGGGGCGAAAATAGTTGCAAACGAATCAATGGACAAAGGTTTAATCTCCAATATATATAAACAGCTCATGCAGCTTATTAAGAAAACAAACAACCCAATACAAAAATGGGCAGAAGATCTAAAGAGACGTTTCTTCAAAGAAGACACAGAGATGGTCAAGACGCACATGAAAAGCTGCTCAAGAGCACTAATTATTAGAGAAATGCAAATCAAAACTACAATGAGGTATCACCTCACACCGGTTAGAATCCGCATCATCAGAAAATCTACAGACAACAAATTCTGGGGAGGGTGTGGAATGTAAATTGATATAGTCACTATGGAGAACAGTATGGAGTTTCCTTAAAAGAACTAGAACTAGAAACCTTGACTTTCCCTAACCCTAACCATAGCCCGGAACGGAATCCTACCACCAACCCTACACCTTATCTATGCCGTACACTTATCCTAATCCGTACGCTGGCAGTAACCAGTGAGTCAACACGTACCCTGACCCTAACACGTTTCCATACCCTCAGCTGTGCCCTAAAACTTGTCGTTGCCTATCCTTAACCTTAGCCCGGAACGGAAACCTACCATCAGCCCTACACCTTACCCTAAGCTGTACCCTAATCCTAATTCATACATCAACACGTACCCTGACCCTAACACGTTTCCGTACCCTCACCTCTGCCATAAACCTTGCCGTTCCCTAACCCTAACCCTAGCCCGGAACGGAAACCTACCACCAACCCTATACCTTACCTTACGCCGTACCCTAATCCTAATTCGTATGCTGACACTAACCTGTGCATCAACACATACCCTGACTCTAACACGTTTCGTACCCTCACCTGTGCCCTAAACTTTGCCGGTCCCTAAACATAACCCTAGACTGGAACGGAAACGTACCACCAACCCTACACCTTACTCTATGCGGTACCCTAATCCTCATGCGTATGCTGACACTAACCCGTGAGTCAACACGTACCCTGAACCTAACACATTTCTGTACCATCACCTGTGCCCAAAACCTTGCAATTCGCTAACCCTAACCCTACAACGGAATGGAAACCTACCGCCCTCCGTACACCTTACCCTACGCCATACCCTAATCCTAATGCGTATGATGACACTATTTCATGTATCAACATGTATCATGACCCTAACACGTTTCTGTTCCGTCACCTGTACCCTAAACCTTGCCCTACCCTTACACTAACCCTAGCCCAGAATGGAAAACTACCACAAACCGTACAGCATACCCTACACGGTACCCTAATCCTAATCCGTACACTGACACTAACCCGTGCGTCAACACGTACACTGACCCTAACACTTTTCCGTTCCCTCACCTGTGCCCTAAACCGTGCCGTTGCCTAACCCTAACCCTAGCCCAAAACGGAAACCTACCACCAACCCTACACGTTACTCTACGCCATACCCTAATCATAATCCGAGCGTCAACACGTACCCTGACCCTAACACATTTCCGTACCCTCACCTATGCCCTAAACCTTGCCGTTCCATAACACTAACCCTAGCCTGGAACGGAAACCTACCACCAACCCTAGACCTTAACCTACGAAGGACCATAAACCTACTCCGTACGCTGACACTAACACATGCGTCAACACTTACCCTGACCCTAACACGTTTCCGTACCTTAACCTGTGACCTAAACCTTGCCATTCCCTAACCCTAACCCTAGACCACAATGGAAACCTACCACCAAGCCTACACCTTACCCTAAGCCGTACCCTAATGCTAATCCATATGTCAACACGTACCCTGACACTAACACCTTTCCATACCCTCATCTGTGCCCAAAACCTTGCCATTCCCTAACACTAACCCTAACCTGAAACGGAAACCTACCACCAACCATACACTTTACCCTATGCCGCACCATAATCCTCATCTGTACGTTCACACTAACCCGTGCGTCAACACGTACCCTGAGCCTAACACGTTTCGATACCCTCACGTGTGCCCTAAACCTTGGCGTTCCCTAACCCTAACCCTAGCCCAGAACGGAAACCCACCACCAGCCCTACACCTTACCCTACGACGTACACTACTCCTGGCCCGTACGCTGGCAGTGACCTGTGCGTCAGCACATAGCCTGACTCTCCCACGTTTCCGTACCCGCACCTGTGCCCTAAGACTTGCCGTTCCCTAACCCTAACCCTAGCCCGGAAAGGAAGCCCACCACCAGCCCTACACCTTTCCCTACGCCGTAGCCTACGACTGGCCCATACGCTGGCACTGACACGTGTGTCAGCACGTAGCATGACCCTCCCACGTTTCCATACCCTCACCTGTGCCCTAAGCCTTGACATTCCCTAACCCTAACCCTAGCCCGGAAAGGAAACCAACCACCAGCCCTACACCTTTCCCTACGTTGTTGCCTACTCCTGGCCTGTACGCTGGCACTGACCCGTGCGTCAGCACATAGCCTGACCCTCCACCATTTCCGTACCCTCAACTGTGCCCTAAGTCTTGTCCTTCCCTAACCCTAACCCTAGCCCAGAACAGAAACCCACCACCAGCCCTACAGCTTACCCTACGCTGTAGCCTAATCCTGGCCCGTACGCTGGCACTGATCCGTGCGTCAGCACGTAGCCTGACCTTCCCACGTTCCCGTACCCTCACCTGTGTCCTAAGCCTTGCCGTTCCATAACCCTAACCATAACCCCAAACGGAAACCCACCACCAGCCCTAAACCTTACCCTACGCCGTACCCTACACCTGGCCCGTACGCTGGCACTGATCCGTGCGTCAGCATGTAGCCTAACCCTCCCACTTTTCCTTACCCTCACCTGTTCCCTAAGCCTTGCCGATCCCTAACTCTAACCCTAGCCCGGAACGGAAACCCACCACCAGCCCTACACCCTACCCTACGTCGTAGCCTACTGCTGGCCCGTAAGCTGGCACTCTCCCATGTGTCAGCCCGTAGCCTGCCTCTCCCACGTTTCCGTACCCTCACCTGTGCCCTAAGCCTTGCAGTTCCCTACCTCTAACCCTAGCCCGGAACGGAAACCACCACCAGCCCTACACATTACGCTATGTCGTACCCTACTCCTGGCCCGTACGCTGGCACTGACCCATTCTTCAGCACGTATCCTGACCCTCCCACGTTTCCGTACCCTCACCTGTGTCCTAAGCCTTAACGTTCCCTAACCCTAACCCTAGACCGGAATGGACACCCACCACCGCCCTTACACCATACCCAACGCCGTACCCTACTCCTGGTCCACACCCTGGCACTGACCCGTTCTTCAGCATGTAGCCTGACCCTCCCACGTTTCCGTACCCTCACCTGTGCCCTAAGCCTTGCCGCTCCCTAACCCTAACACTAGCCCGGAATGGACACCCACCACCAGCCTTACACTTTACCCTACGCCGTACCCTACTCCTGGTCCATACCCTGGCATTGAACCGTGCTTCAGCATGTAGCCTAACCCTCCCACGTTTCCGTACCCTCACCTGTGCCCTAAGCCTTGCCTTTCCCTATCCCTAACCCTAGCCCGGAACGGAAACCCACCACAAAACCTAAACCTTAACGTACGCCGTAGACTACTCCTGACCCGTACGCTGGCAGTGACCCTTGCGTCAGCACATAGCCTGCCTCTGCCACGTTTCCATACCCTCACCTGTGCACTAAGCCTTGCCGTTCCCTAACTCTAACCTGGAACGGAAACCCACAACCAGCCCTACACCTTACCCAATGCCGTACCCGAATCCTGGCGCGTACGCTGGCAAAGACCCGTGCGTCATCACGTAGCCTGACCCTCCCACGTTTCCGTACCCTCACCTGTGCCCTAAGCCTTGCCGTTCCCTAACCCTAACCCTACACCTAACCCTACGCCATACCCTACACTTGGCCCATACGCTGGCACTGACCCATGCGTCAGCACGTAGCCTGACCCTCCCACTTTACCGTACCAACTTTTGTGCCCTAAGCTTTGCCGTTCCCTAACCCTAAACCTAGCCTGGAACGGAAACCCACCACCAGCCCTAATCCATACCCTACGCCGTACCCTAATCCTGCCCCGTACGCTGGCACTGACCCATGCGTCAGCACGTAGCCTGCCACTCCTACGTTTCCGTACCCTCACCTGTGCCCTAAGCCTTGCCGTTCCCTAACCCTAACCCGGAACATAAACCCACCACCAGCCCTAAACCTTACCCTACGCTGTACCCTAATCCTGGCCCCTACGCTGGCACTGACCTGTGCGTCAGCACGTAGCCTGCCTCTCCCACGTTTCCATACCCTCACCTGTGTCCTAAGCCTTGCCATTCCCTAACCCTAACCCTAGCCTGGAACGGAAACCCACCACCAGCCCTAAACCTTATGCTACGACGTACCCTAATCCTGGCCCGTACGCTGGCACAGACCCGTGCGTCAACACGTAGCCTGCCACTCCCACGTTTCCGTACGTTCACCTGTGCCCTAAGCCTTGCCGTTCCCTCACCCTAACCCTAGCCCGGAACGGAAACCCACCACCAGCCCTAAACCTTACCCTACGCCATACCCTACTCCTGGCCCGTACGCTGGCACTGACCCGTGCATCAGCACATAGCCGGACCATCCCACGTTTCCGTACCCTCACCTGTGTCCTAAGCCTTGTCATTCCCTAACCCTAACCCTAGCACGGAACGGAAACCCACCACCAGCCCTACACATTAGCCTACGCCGTAGCCTATTCCTGGCCCGTACATTGGCACTGACCTATGCGTAAGAACGTAGCCTGACCATCCCACGTTTCCGTACCCTCACCTGGGCCCTAAGCCTTGCCGTTCCCAAACCCTAAACCTAGCCCGGAACGGAAACCACCACCAGACCTACACCTTACCCTACGCAGTACCCTACTCCTGGCCCTTACGCTGGCACTGACACGTGCGTGAGCACATAGCCTTACCCTCCAACCACCCTCCCAATACAGAAATGGTCAGAAGATCTCATGAGACGATCCTTCAAAGAAGACACAGACATGGCCTAGACGCAGATGAAAAGCTGCTCAACATCACTAATTATTAGAGAAATGCAAATCAAAACTACAATGAGGGGGCTTCCCTGGTGTCGCAGTGGTTGAGAGTCCGCCTGCCGATGCAGGGGACACGGGTTCGTGCCCCGGTCTGGGAAGATCCCACATGTCGCGGAGCAGCTGGGCTCGTGAGCCATGGCCACTGAGCCTGCGCGTCCGGATCCTGTGCTCCGCAACGGGACAGGCCACAACAGTGAGAGGCCCGCGTACAACAAAAAAAATAAATACATAAAACAAAACAAAACAAAACAAAAAAAAACTACAATGAGGTATCACCTCACACATGTTAGAATCGGCATCATCAGAAAACCTACAAACAACAAATTCTGGGGAGGGTGTGGACAAAAGGAGCCCTATTCCACTATTGGTGGGAATGTAAATTGATACAGTCAGTATGGAGAACAGTGTGGAGTTTCCTTAAAAAAACTAGAAATAGAATTACCATCTGATCCAGCAATCGCACTTCTGGGCATATACCCAGAGAAAACCATAAATCAAAAAGGCACATTCACCACAATGTTCATTGCAGCATTATTTACAATAGCCAGGTAACGGAGCAAACTAAATACCCACAAACAGATGAATGGGTAAAGATGTGGTACATATATAAAATGGAATATTACTCGGCCATAAAAAGGAATGAAACTGGGTCATTTGTAGAGACATCGATGGATCTAGAGACTGTCATACAGAATGAAGTAAGTCAGAAAGAGGAAAACAAATATTGTATATTAATGCATATATGTGGAACCTAAAAAGTGGTACAGATGAACTGGTTTGCAGGGAAGAAATAGAGACACAGGTAGAGAACAAACTTATGGACACCAAGTATGGGAAGCCATGGGGTGGTAGAGGTGGGATGAGTTGGGAGATTGGGATTGGCCTGCATACATGCATATGCATAAAATACATAACTAATAATAACCTGCTGTATAAAAAAATAAAACTAAATTTCAAAATTTTAAAAAATAAAATTTAAAAATAAAAGAGAAAAAAGTTCTTCCCTTCACACAGATGTATTTATAGGAATGTATTATTTCCATGCTTAAATCTATAAATACATAAAAGAGGTATAAAATCTAACTTGAACCATAAACGAAAAAAAACCTGAACCCACCAGTTATACAGAGGAAAGCCCTATCAGGGAACTTGCTCCAGCGGTAAACAATTCTGAAATTGGTCAGAGGTGGGGAATCATCTCCCATACAGCCAGCAACCCACCCCGCATGCAAGGAGCGTCCTCATTGCAAAGCTGGGGGACCGTGCCGAGGCATCTCTGAATAAAGGTGAGCTGAGCCCCAGGCCAGCTGCAGCTGAACTGTTCCCACCCTTCCCAGGTAAAACACCTGAATATGTACAAGGGCATGAAATCCTAGAGGAAGGGCAGTGGAGCCACACAGGCGACAGCACACAGGCCAACTTGGTGCCTGCAGGCGAGGCAGGATGGTCCTGACACCGGGCGCTCTTCTGGAAGCTTTCTATTTCCCTGCCTGAGATACCCCTCCTGTCCCGGACCCCACCCCTTTTTTTCCTTCCTTACCTCAGCCCGGAGAGAAATTCCAGTGGAACTTATGGGTGACACATCCTCTTCTTTACAGGTGGCAGCCTGGCAACTCCTGCACAAAGTCCAGCAGAGCCCCACACAGACCTGGCCAACCACAAAGCCGTGGCCCCTCACACGCTCCCACCAGCAGAGCCCCGAGACTGCTGACGGGGCAGAGAATATGGAGTCAGGCACAGCTTCAGGGGCTATTGCTGCCTGGAGCGCTGTTTATATTGACCTCAACCAGGCACACCTGGGGAGGGCCGGCCGGCAGGGTAAGGCTGCCCAGGTCAGCTAATCCACAACCCTCAGGGAATCACATTGTTGAAAATGGACCTCGCTAAGGCAGAATAGAAGCCAAGGAAAATAAGGACACAATGCCATTTGCAGCACTGTAGATGAATCTAGAGGTAATCACGTGACTTGTAGTAAGTCAGAAAGTGAAAGACACATATCATTTCATATCACTTATAGGTGTTACCTAAAATAGAAACCAGGGCAGTCATTTCCACTTAGAAGTGCAATCATAGATTCATTCAACAAACTTATGGTTCACCAATGGAAAGGTGTGAGGATTGGTTTCATTACGATATCGGGGTTAACAGACATATACAAACAGAGGTGACATATATAATCACCAAAGACCTACGGAATACCAAGAGAAGACTACTCAACATTCTGTCATAACGTACATGGGAAAAGGATCCCAGGAAGTACAGACATCTGTATATGTGTAAAAGAACCACATCTTCCACACCTACAACAAGCCAAACATTGTAATCAAACTTGCTATAATAAAAAAAAATTAAATTAAAAATACGAACAAGAAGTAGGGAGTCAAACTTGAGGGGCTTTCTCCTGGCACATTCCATTCTAAATTCCAATGTAGAACACGACGTCCATAGAGGCTCTGTTGCCCTAGTAACCAGATGTGTTAAGGGAGAACTGCTACCACCTAGTGGCCGTTTCACACAACAGCAGCTTTAATCCCAGTGCTAATGGTCAGTTGATATTCAAAATCATTGCAGGCCTATAAATGACACCTGCCCTGAAAACAAATCCTGGGGCCACATATCGACCAAAAAATTTAAAGGACGTCCATATTTCAAAACGACCGTTTCAAAAGGCATATTTTATGCACATTAGTGTTCTGCTTCTTTTTCTTTCTTTCTTTTTTGGTTAAAAACACGGGAATGGAAAAAGGGATCCCTCAGAAGGGGCGAAAATAGTTGCAAACGAATCAATGGACAAAGGTTTAATCTCCAATATATATAAACAGCTCATGCAGCTTAATATTAAAAAAAAACAACCCAATACAAACATGGGCAGAATATCTAAAGAGACGTTTCTTCAAAGAAGACACAGAGATGGCTAAGACGCACATGAAAAGCTGCCCAAGAGCACTAATTATTAGAGAAATGCAAATCAAAACTACAATGAGGTATCACCTCACACCTGTTAGAATCGGCATCATCAGAAAATCTACAGACAACAATTTCTGGGGAGGGTGTGGACAAAAGGAGCCCTCTTCCACTATTGTTGGGAATGTAAATTGATACAGTCACTATGGAGAACAGTATGGAGTTTCCTTAAAAAACCTACAAATAGAAACCTTGACTTTCCCTAACCCTAACCATAGCCTGGAACGGAAACCTACCACCAACCGTGCACCTTATCTACGCGGTACACTAATCCTAATCCGTACGCTGGCACTAACCGGTGAGTCAACATGTACCCTGACACTAACACGTTTCCGTACCCTCAGCTGTGCCCCAAACCTTGCCGTTGCCTATCCTTAACCTTAGCCCGGAACAGAAACCTACCATCAGCCCTACACCTTACCCTAAGCCGTACCCTAATCCTAATCCACACGTCAACACGTACCCTGACCCTAACACGTTTCCGTACCCTCACCTCTGCCATAAACCTTGCCGTTCCCTTACCTTAACCCTAGCCCGGAACGGAAAACTACCACCAACCCTACACCTTACCTTACGCCATACCCTAATCCTAATTCGTATGCTGACCCTAACCTGTGCATCAACACGTACCCTGACCCTAACACGTTTCGTACCCTCACCTGTGCCCTAAACTTTGCCAGTCCCTAAACATAACCCTAGACTGGAACGGAAACCTACCACCAACCCTATACCTTACTCTATGCGGTACCCTAATCCTCATGCGTACGCTCACACTAACCCGTGAGTCAACACGTACCCTGAACCTAACACATTTGCGTACCTTCACCTGTGCCCTATACCTTGCAATTCGCTATCCCTAACCCTACACCGGAATGTTAAACTACCGCCATCCGTACACCTTTCTCTACGCCGTACCCTAATCCTAATGCGTACGATGACACTATTCCATGCATCAACATGCACCATGAACCTAACACGTTTCTGTACCCTCACCTGTGCCCTAAGCCTTGCCGTTCACTAACCCTAACCCTAGCCCTGAACTCAAACCCACCACCAGCCCTACACCATACCCTATGCCGTACCCTACTCCTTGCCTGTATGCTGGCACTGACCCGTGCGTCAGCACGTAGCCTGCTTCTCCCAAGTTTCCGTACCCTCACCTGTGCCCTTAGCCTTGCCGTTCCCTAACCCTAACCCTAGCACAGAACGGAAACCCACCACCAGCCCTACACCTTACCCTACGCCGTACCCTACTCCTGGCCCATACGCTGGCACTGACCCATGCGTCAGCAGGTAGCCTGACCCTCCCACGTTTCCGTACCCTCACCTGTGCCCTAAAACTTGACGTTCCCTAACCCTAATCAAACCCCGGAATGGACACCCACCACCAGTCTTACACCTTACCCTACGCCGTACCCTACTCCTGGTCCACACCCTGGCACTGACCCGTGCTTCAGCATGTAGCCTGACCCTCCCACGTTTCCGTACCCTCACCTGTGCCCTAAGCCTTGCCGTTCCCTAACCCTAACCCTATACTTTACCCTACGCCATACCCTATTCCTGGTCCGTACGCTGGCACTGACACTTGCGTCAGCACGTAGCCTGACCCTCCCACGTTTCTGTACCCTCACCTATGCCCTAAGCCTTGCCATTCCCTAACCCTAACCCTAGCCGGGAACGGAAACCCACCACCAGCCCTAAACCTTACCCTACGCCGTACCCTACTCCTGGGCCGTACACTGGAACTGACACTTGTGTAAGCACGTAGCCTGCCACTCCCATGTTTCCATACCCTCACCTGTGCCCTAAGCCTTGCCGATCCCTAACCCTAACCCTACCCTGGAACAGAAACCCACCACCAGCCCTACACCTTACCCTACGCCGTACCCTAATTCTGGCGCGTACGCTGGCACTGACCCATGTGTCAGCACGTAGCGTGCCTCTCCCTCGTTTCCGTACCCTTACCTGTGCCCTAAGCCTTGCCGTTCCCTAACCCTAACCCGGAAGAGAAACCCACCAACAGCACTAATACCTTACCCTACACCGTACCCTAATCCTGGCCCGTACACTGGCACTGAACCGTGCGTCAGCACATAGCCTGACCCTCCCACGTTTCTGTACCCTCAGCTGTGCCCTAAGCCTTGCCGTTCCCTAACCCTAACCCTAGCGCGGAATGGAAACCCACAACCAGCCCTACACCATACTTTACTCCTGACCCGTACGCTGGCACTGAAACGTATGTCAGCACGTAGCCTGCCTCTCCCACGTGTCCCTATGCTCACCTGTTCCCTAAACCTTGCCGTTCCCTAACCCTCACCCTAGCCCGGAACGGAAACCCACCACCAGCCATACACGTTACCCTATGCTGTACCCTACTCCTGGCCCTTACGCTGGCACTGACACGTGCGTCAGCACACAGCCTGACCATCCCACGACCCTCCCAATACAGAAATGGGCAGAAGATCTCAAGAGACGTTTCTTCAAAGAAGACACAGAGATGGCCAAGACGCACATGAGAAGCTGCTCAAGAGCACTAATTATTAGAGAAATGCAAATCAAAACTACAATGAGGTATCACCTCACACCTGTTAGAATCGGCATCATCAGAAAATCTACAAACAACAAATTCTGGGGAGGGTGTGGACAAAAGGAGCCCTCTTCCACTATTGGAGGGAATGTAAATTGATAGAGTCACTATGGAGAACACTATGGAGTTTCCTTAAAAAATCTAGAAATAGAATTACCATCTGATCCAGCAATTCCACTTCTGGGCATATACCCAAAGAAAACCATAAATCAAAAAGGCACATTCACCACAATGTGCATTGCAGCACTATTTACAATAGCCAGGTAATGGAAGCAACCTAAACGCCCAAAGACAGATGAATGGATAAAGATGGGGTACATATATAAAATGGAATATTACTCGGCCATAAAAAGGAATGAATCTGGGTCATTTGTAGAGACATCGATGGATCTAGAGACTGTCATACAGAATGAAGTATGTCAGAAAGGGGAAAACAAATATTGTATATTAATGCATATATGTGGAACCTAAAAAATTGTACAGATGAACTGGTTTGCAGGGAAGAAATAGAGACACAGAGGTAGAGAACAAACGTATGGACACCAAGTGTGGGAAGCCATGGGGTGGTGGTGGTGGGATGAGTTGGGAGATTGAGATTGACCTGTATACATGTATATGCATAAAACACATAACTAATAATAACCAGCTGTATAGAAAAGTAAATAAAATTAAATTTCAAAATTATAAAAAATAAAATTTAAAAATAAAACAGAAAAAAGTTCTTCCCTTCACACAGATGTATTTATAGGAATGAATTATTTCCATGCTTATATCTATAAATACATAAATGAGGAATAAAAGCTAACTTGAACCATAAACGAAGAAAAACCTGAACCGACCAGTTATACAGAGAAAAACACTATCAGGGCACTTGCTCCAACGGTAAACAATATTGAAATTGTTCAGAGGTGGGGAATCATCTCCCATACAGGCAGCAACCCACACCACACACAAGGAGCTTCCTCATTGCAAAGAGGGGGGACCGAGCCGAGGCATCTCTGAACAAAGGTGAGCTGAGCCCCAGGCCAGCTGTTGCTGAACTGTTCCCACCCTTCCCAGGTAAAACACCTGAGTATGTACAAGGGCTTGAAAGACTAGAGGAAGGGCCGTGGAGCCACACCAGCGACAGCACGCAGGCCAACTTGGTTCCTGCAGGCCAGCCAGGGTGGTCCTGGCCCCGGGCGCTCTTCCGGAAGCTTTCCATTGTACTGCCTGAGATACCCCACTTGTCCCGGCCCCCACTGCATTTTTCCTTCCTCACCTCTCTCCGGAGAGAAATTCCAGCGGAAGGTATGGGTGACACATCCTCCTCCTTACAGGAGGCAGCCTGGCAACTCCTTCAGAAATGCCAGCAGAACCCCACTCACACCGGGCCACCAACAAAGCTGTGGCCCCTCACTCCCTCCCACCAGCACAGCCCCGAGACTGCTCACGGGGCAGAGAATATGGAGGCAGGCACAGATTCAGGGGCTATTGCTGCATGGAGCGCTGTTTATATTGACCTCAACCAGGCACACCTGGAGAGGGCCGGCCAGCAGGATAAGGCTGCCCACGTCAGCTAATCCACAACCCGCAGGGAAGCACATTGTTGAAAAGGGACCTCGCTATGTCAGAATAGAAGGCAAGGAAAAAAAGGACACAATGCCTTTTGCAGCACCGTAGATGAGTCTAGAGGTAATCACGTGACATGTAGTAAGTCAGAAAGTGAAAGACACATATCATATCATATCACTTATAGGTGTTACCTAAAAATGGATACCAGGGCAGATATTTCCACCGAGAAGGGCAATCAGAGATTCATTAAACAAACTTATGGTTCACCAATGGAAAGTTGTGAGGATTGGTTTCATTACGATATCGGGGTTAACAGACTTATACAAACACAGGTGACATATATAATCACCAAAGACCTACGGAATACCAAAAGACTACTCAATATTCTGTCATAAGGTACATGGGAAAAGGATCCCGGGAAAAACCGACATCTATATATGTGTAAAAGAACCACATCTTCCACACCGACAACAAGCCAAACATTGTAATCAAACTTGCTGTAATAAAAAATAAAAATTAAATTAAAAACACGAACAAGAAGTAGGGAGACAAACTTGAGGGGATTTCTCCTGGCACATTCCATTCTAAATTCCAATCTAGAACACGACTTCCATTGAGGCTCTGTTGCCCTAGTAACCAGAATTGGTAAGGGAGAACTGCTGCCACCTTGTGGCCGTTTCACCCAACAGCAGCTTTAATCCCAGCGCTAATGGTCAGTTGATATTCAAAATCATTGCAGGCCTGTAAATGACACCTGCCCTGAAAACAAACCCTGGGGTCACATATCGACCAAAAAATTCAAAGGACGTCCATATTTCAAAACGACCGTTTCAAAAGCCATATTTTACGCACATTAGTGTTCTTCTTCTTTTTGTTTCTTTACTTTTTTGTTAAAAAAACGGGAATGGAAAAAGGCATCCCTCAGAATGGGCGAAAATCGTTGCAAACGAATCAATGGACAAAGGTTTCATCTCCAATATATAAACAGCTCATGCATCTTAATATTAAAAAAAACATAAAACCTAATACAAAAATGGGCAGTAGATCTAAAGAGACGTTTCTTCAAAGACGACACAGAGATGGCCAAGACGCACATGAAAAGCTGCTGAAGAGCACTAATTATTAGAGAAATGCAAATCGAAACTCCAATGAGGTATCACCTCACACCTGTTAGAATCGGCATCATCAGAAAATCTACAAACAACAAATTCTGGGGAGGGTGTGGACAAAAGGATCCCACTTCCACTATTGGTGGGAATGTAAATTGATACAGTCACTATGGAGAACAGTATGGAGTTTCCTTAAAAAAACTAGAAATAGAATTACCATCTGATCCTGCAATGCCACTTCTGGGAATAGACCGAGAGAAAACCAAAAATCAAAAAGGCACATTCACCACAATGTTCATTGCAGCACTATTTACAAAGGCCAGGTAATGGAAGCAACCTAAATGCCCTCACACAGATGAATGGATAAAGATGTGGTACATGTATAAAATGGAATATTACTCAACCATAAAAAGGAATGAAACTCGGTCATTTGTAGAGACATCGATGGATCTAGAGACTGTCATACAGAATGAAGTAGGTCAGAAAGAGGAAAACAAATATTGTATATTAATGCATATATGTGGAACCTAAAAAATGGTACAGATGAGCTGGTTTGCAGGGAAGAAATAGAGACACAGAGGTAGAGAACAAACCTATGGACACCAAGTGTGGGAAGCCATGGGGTGGTGGTGGTGGGATGAGTTGGGAGTTTTAGATTGACCTGTATACATGTATATGCATAAAATACATAACTAATAATAACCTGCTGTATATAAAAGTAAATAAAATAAAATTTCAAAATCTTAAAAAATAAAATTTAAATATAAAACAGAAAAAAGTTCTTCCGTTCACACAGATGTATTTATAGGAATGAATTATTTCCATGCTTATATCTATAAATATATAAAAGAGGAATAAAATCTAACTTGAACGATAAAAGGAAAAAAACCTGAACCCACCAGTTATACAGAGGAAAACCCTATCAGGGCACTTGCTCCAGCGGCAAACAATTCTGAAATTGGTCAGAGGTGGGGAATCATCCCCATACAGCCAGCAACCCACACCCCACACAAGGAGCATCTTCATTGCAAAGCTGGGGGACCGAGCCGAGGCATCTCTAAAAAAAGGTGAGCTGAGCCGCAGGCCAGCTGTTGCTGAACTGTTCCCACCCTTCCCAGGTAAAACAACTGAATATGTTCAAGGGCCTGAAAGACTAGAGGAATGGCCGTGGAGCCACAACAGCGACAGGACGCAGGCCAACTTGGTGCCTGCAGGCCAGCCAGGGTGGTCCTGGCCCCAGGCGCTCTTCCGGAAGCTTTCCATTGTCCTGCCTGAGATACCGCACCTGTCCCGGCCCCCACTGCTTTTTTCCTTCCTCACCTCTGTCCGGAGAGAAATTCCAGCAGAAGGTATGGGTGACACATCCTCTTCTTTACAGGAGGCAGCCTGGCAACTACTGCAGAAAGGCCAGGAGAACCCCACTCACACCGGGCCACCAACAAATCTGTGGCACCTCATTCCCTCCCACCAGCACAGCCCCGAGACTGCTGACGGGGCAGAGAATATGGAGTCAGGAACAGCTTCAGGGGCTATTGCTGCCTGGAGTGCTCTTTATATTGACCTCAACCAGGCACACCTGGGGAGGGCCCGGCGGCAGGGTAAGGCTGGGCGGCAGGGTAAGGCTGCCCAGGTGAGCTAATCCACAACACTCAGGGAATCACATTGTTGAAAATGGACCTCGCTAAGGCAGAAGAGAAGCCAAGGAATAAAAGAACACAATGCCATTTGCACCACCGTTGATGAGTCTAGAGGTAATCACGTGACTTGTAGTAAGTGAGAAAGTTAAAGACACATATCATATCATATCACTTATAGGTGTTACCTAAAAATGGATAACAGGGCAAACATTTCCACCGAGAAGGGCAATCAGAGATTCATTAAACAAACTTATGGTTCACCAATGGAAAGGTATGAGGATTGGTTTCATTACGACATCGGGGTTAAGAGACTTATACAAACACAGGTGACATATATAATCACCAAAGACCTAAGTAATACCAAAAGAGTACTAAACATTCTGTCATAACGTACATGGGAAAAGGATCCCAGGAAAAACAGACATCTGTATATGTGTAAAAGAACCACATCTTCCACACCTCCAACAAGCCAAACATTGTAATCAAACTTGCTGTAATAAAAAATAAAAATTAAATTAAAAACACGAACAAGAAGTAGGGAGACAAACTTGAGGGGCTTTCTCCTGTCACATTCCATACTAAATTCCAATCTAGAACACGACTTCCATTGAGGCTCTGTTGCCCTAGTAACCAGAATTGGTAAGGGAGAACTGCTGCCACCTTGTGGCCGTTTCACACAACAGCAGCTTTAATCCCAGCACTCATGGTCAGTTGATATTCAAAATCATTGCAGGCCTGTAAATGACACCTGCCCTGAAAAGAAATCCTGGGGTCACATATCGACCAAAAAATTTAAAGGACGTCCATATTTCAAAACGACCTTTCAAAAGGCATATTTTATGCACATTAGTGTTCTGCTTCTTTTTCTTTCTTTCTTTTTTGGTTAAAAACAGGGGAATGGAAAAAGGCATCCCTCAGAAGGGGCGAAAATAGTTGCAAACGAATCAATGGACAAAGGTTTAATCTCCAATATATATAAACAGCTCATGCAGCTTATTAAAAAAACAAACAACCCAATACAAAAATGGGCAGAAGATCTAAAGAGACGTTTCTTCAAAGAACACACAGAGATGGCCAAGACGCACATGAAAAGCTGCTCAAGAGCACTAATTATTAGAGAAATGCAAATCAAAACTACAATGAGGTGTCACCTCACACCTGTTAGAATCGGCATCATCAGAAAATCTACAAACAAATTCTGGGGAGGGTGTGGACAAAAGGAGCCCTCTTCCACTATGGTGGGAATGTAAATTGATACAGTCACTATGGAGAACAGTATGGAGTTTCCTTAAAAGAGCTAGAAATAGAAACCTTGACTTTCCCTAACCCTAACCATAGCCCGGAACGGAATCCTACCACCAACCCTACACCTTATCTATGCCTTACACTAATCCTAATCCGTACGCTGGCACTAACCAGTGAGTCAACACGTACCCTGACCCTAACACGTTTCCATACCCTCAGCTGTGCCCTAAAACTTGTCGTTGCCTATCCTTAACCTTAGCCCGGAACGGAAACCTACCATCAGCCCTACACCTTACCCTAAGCTGTACCCTAATCCTAATTCATACATCAACACGTACCCTGACCCTAACACGCTTCCGTACCCTCACCTCTGCCATAAACCTTGCCGTTCCCTAACCCTAACCCTAGCCCGGAACGGAAACCTACCACCAACCCTACACCTTACCTTACGCCGTACCCTTATCCTAATTCGTATGCTGACACTAACCTGTGCATCAACACATACCCTGACCCTAACAAGTTTCGTACCCTCACCTGTGCCCTAAACTTTGCCGGTCCCTAAACATAACCCTAGACTGGAATGGAAACGTACCACCAACCCTACAACTTACTCTATGTGGTACCCTAATCCTCATGCGTATGCTGACACTAACCCGTGAGTCAACACGTACCCTGAACCTAACACATTTCTGTACCATCACCTGTGCCCAAAACCTTGCAATTCGCTAACCCTAACCCTACAACGGAATGGAAACCTACCGCCCTCCGTACACCTTACCCTACGCCATACCCTAATCCTAATGCGTATGATGACACTATTTCATGTATCAACATGTATCATGACCCTAACACGTTTCTGTTCCGTCACCTGTACCCTAAACCTTGCCCTACCCTTACACTAACCCTAGCCCAGAATGGAAAACTACCACAAACCGTACAGCATACCCTACACGGTACCCTAATCCTAATCCGTACACTGACACTAACCCGTGCGTCAACACGTACACTGACCCTAACACTTTTCCGTTCCCTCACCTGTGCCCTAAACCGTGCCGTTGCCTAACCCTAACCCTAGCCCAAAACGGAAACCTACCACCAACCCTACACGTTACTCTACGCCATACCCTAATCATAATCCGAGCGTCAACACGTACCCTGACCCTAACACATTTCCGTACCCTCACCTATGCCCTAAACCTTGCCGTTCCATAACACTAACCCTAGCCTGGAACGGAAACCTACCACCAACCCTAGACCTTAACCTACGAAGGACCATAAACCTACTCCGTACGCTGACACTAACACATGCGTCAACACTTACCCTGACCCTAACACGTTTCCGTACCTTCACCTGTGACCTAAACCTTGCCATTCCCTAACCCTAACCCTAGACCACAATGGAAACCTACCACCAAGCCTACACCTTACCCTAAGCCGTACCCTAATGCTAATCCATATGTCAACACGTACCCTGACACTAACACCTTTCCATACCCTCATCTGTGCCCAAAACCTTGCCGTTCCCTAACACTATCCCAAGCCAAAAACGGAAACCTACCACCAACCATACACTTTACCCTATGCCGCACCATAATCCTCATCTGTACGTTCACACTAACCCGTGCGTCAACACGTACCCTGAGCCTAACACGTTTCGATACCCTCACTTGTGCCCTAAACCTTGCCGTTCCCTAACCCTAACCCTAGCCCAGAATGGAAACCCACCACCAGCCCTACACCTTACCCTACGACGTACACTACTCCTGGCCCGTACGCTGGCACTGACCCGTGCGTCAGCACATAGCCTGACTCTCCCACGTTTCCGTACCCGCACCTGTGCCCTAAGACTTGCCGTTCCCTAACCCTAACCCTAGCCCGGAAAGGAAGCCCACCACCAGCCCTACACCTTTCCCTACGCCGTAGCCTACGACTGGCCCATACGCTGGCACTTTCACGTGTGTCAGCACGTAGCATGACCCTCCCACGTTTCCATACCCTCACCTGTGCCCTAAGCCTTGACATTCCCTAACCCTAACCCTAGCCCGGAAAGGAAACCAACCACCAGCCCTACACCTTACCCTACGTTGTTGCCTACTCCTGGCCTGTACGCTGGCACTGACCCGTGCGTCAGCACATAGCCTGACCCTCCACCATTTCCGTACCCTCAACTGTGCCCTAAGTCTTGTCCTTCCCTAACCCTAACCCTAGCCCAGAACAGAAACCCACCACCAGCCCTACAGCTTACCCTACGCCGTAGCCTAATCCTGGCCCGTACGCTGGCACTGATCCGTGCGTCAGCACGTAGCCTGACCTTCCCACGTTCCCGTACCCTCACCTGTGTCCTAAGCCTTGCCGTTCCATAACCCTAACCATAACCCCAAACGGAAACCCACCACCAGCCCTAAACCTTACCCTACGCCGTACCCTACACCTGGCCCGTACGGTGGCACTGATCCGTGCGTCAGCATGTAGCCTAACCCTCCCACTTTTCCTTACCCTCACCTGTTCCCTAAGCCTTGCCGATCCCTAACTCTAACCCTAGCCCGGAACGGAAACCCACCACCAGCCCTACACCCTACCCTACGTCGTAGCCTACTGCTGGCCCGTAAGCTGGCACTCTCTCATGTGTCAGCCCGTAGCCTGCCTCTCCCACGTTTCCGTACCCTCACCTGTGCCCTAAGCCTTGCAGTTCCCTACCTCTAACCCTAGCCCGGAACGGAAACCACCACCAGCCCTACACATTACGCTATGCCGTACCCTACTCCTGGCCCGTACGCTGGCACTGACCCATTCTTCAGCACGTATCCTGACCCTCCCACGTTTCCGTACCCTCACCTGTGTCCTAAGCCTTAACGTTCCCTAACCCTAACCCTAGACCGGAATGGACACCCACCACCGCCCTTACACCATACCCAACGCCGTACCCTACTCCTGGTCCACACCCTGGCACTGACCCGTTCTTCAGCATGTAGCCTGACCCTCCCACGTTTCCGTACCCTCACCTGTGCCCTAAGCCTTGCCGCTCCCTAACCCTAACACTAGCCCGGAATGGACACCCACCACCAGCCTTACACTTTACCCTACGCCGTACCCTACTCCTGGTCCATACCCTGGCATTGAACCGTGCTTCAGCATGTAGCATAACCCTCCCACGTTTCCGTACCCTCAACTGTGCCCTAAGCCTTGCCTTTCCCTATCCCTAACCCTAGCCCGGAACAGAAACCCACCACAAAACCTAAACCTTAACGTACGCCGTAGACTACTCCTGACCCGTACGCTGGCAGTGACCCTTGCGTCAGCACATAGCCTGCCTCTGCCACGTTTCCATACCCTCACCTGTGCACTAAGCCTTGCCGTTCCCTAACTCTAACCTGGAACGGAAACCCACAACCAGCCCTACACCTTACCCAATGCCGTACCCGAATCCTGGCGCGTACGCTGGCAAAGACCCGTGCGTCATCACGTAGCCTGACCCTCCCACGTTTCCGTACCCTCACCTGTGCCCTAAGCCTTGCCGTTCCCTAACCCTAACCCTACACCTAACCCTACGCCATACCCTACACTTGGCCCATACGCTGGCACTGACCCGTGCGTCAGCACGTAGCCTGACTCTCCCACTTTACCGTACCATCTTTTGTGCCCTAAGCTTTGCCGTTCCCTAACCCTAAACCTAGCCTGGAACGGAAACCCACCACCAGCCCTAATCCATACCCTACGCCGTACCCTAATCCTGCCCCGTACGCTGGCACTGACCCATGCGTCAGCACGTAGCCTGCCACTCCTACGTTTCCGTACCCTCACTTGTGCCCTAAGCCTTGCCGTTCCCTAACCCTAACCCGGAACATAAACCCACCACCAGCCCTAAACCTTACCCTACGCTGTACCCTACTCCTGGCCCCTACGCTGGCACTGACCTGTGCGTCAGCACGTAGCCTGCCTCTCCCACGTTTCCATACCCTCACCTGTGTCCTAAGCCTTGCCGTTCCCTAACCCTAACCCTAGCCTGGAACGGAAACCCACCACCAGCCCTAAACCTTACGCTACGACGTACCCTAATCCTGGCCCGTACGCTGGCACAGACCCGTGCGTCAACACGTAGCCTGCCACTCCCACGTTTCCGTACGTTCACCTGTGCCCTAAGCCTTGCTGTTCCCTCACCCTAACCCTAGCCCGGAACGGAAACCCACCACCAGCCCTAAACCTTACCCTACGCCATAACCTACTCCTGGCCCGTACGCTGGCACTGACCCGTGCGTCAGCACGTAGCCTGACCCTCCCACGTTTCCTTACGTTCACCTGTGCCCTAAGCCTTGCCGTTCCCTAACCCTAACCCTAGCCCGGAACGGTATCTCACAACCAGCCCTACTCCTTACCCTACGCCGCTCCCTATTCCTGGCCCGTATGCTGGCACTGACCCGTGCGTCAGCACATAGCCGGACCCTCCCACGTTTCCGTACCCTCACCTGTGCCCTAAGCCTTGTCATTCCCTAACCCTAACCCTAGCATGGAACGGAAACCCACCACCAGCCCTACACATTAGCCTACGCCGTAGCCTATTCCTGGCCCGAACATTGGCACTGACCCATGCGTAAGAACGTAGCCTGACCATCCCACGTTTCCGTACCCTCACCTGGGCCCTAAGCCTTGCCGTTCCCAAACCCTAAACCTAGCCCGGAATGGAAACCACCACCAGACCTACACCTTACCCTACGCAGTACCCTACTTCTGGCCCTTACGCTGGCACTGACACGTGCGTGAGCACATAGCCTTACCCTCCAACCACCCTCCCAATACAGAAATGGTCAGAAGATCTCATGAGACGATCCTTCAAAGAAGACACAGACATGGCCAAGACGCAGATGAAAAGCTGCGCAACATCACTAATTATTAGAGAAATGCAAATCAAAACTACAATGAGGGGGCTGCCCTGGTGGCGCAGTGGTTGAGAGTCCGCCTGCCGATGCAGGGGACACGGGTTCGTGCCCTGGTCCGGGAAGATCCCACATGTCGCGGAGCAGCTGGGCCCGTGAGCCATGGCCACTGAGCCTGCGCGTCCGGAGCCTGTGCTCCGCAACGGGAGAGGCCACAACAGGGAGAGGCCCACGTACCACAAAAAAATAAAATAAAATAAAACTACAATGAGGTATCACCTCACACATGTTAGAATCGGCATCATCAGAAAACCTACAAACAACAAATTCTGGGGAGGGTGTGGACAAAAGGAGCCCTATTCCACTATTGGTGGGAATGTAAATTGATACAGTCAGTATGGAGAACAGTGTGGAGTTTCCTTAAAAAAACTAGAAATAGAATTACCATCTGATCCAGCAATCGCACTTCTGGGCATATACCCAGAGAAAACCATAAATCAAAAAGGCACATTCACCACAATGTTCATTGCAGCACTATTTACAATAGCCAGGTAAGGGAGCAAACTAAATACCCACAAACAGATGAATGGGTAAAGATGTGGTACATATATAAAATGGAATATTACTCGGCCATAAAAAGGAATGAAACTGGGTCATTTGTAGAGACATCGATGGATCTAGAGACTGTCATACAGAATGAAGTAAGTCAGAAAGAGGAAAACAAATATTGTATATTAATGCATATATGTGGAACCTAAAATGTGGTACAGATGAACTGGTTTGCAGGGAAGAAATAGAGACACAGGTAGAGAACAAACTTATGGACACCAAGAGTGGGAAGCCATGGGGTGGAAGAGGTGGGATGAGTTGGGAGATTGGGATTGGCCTGCATACATGCATATGCATAAAATACATAACTAATAATAACCTGCTGTATAAAAAAATAAAACTAAATTTCAAAATTTTAAAAAATAAAATTTAAAAATAAAAGAGAAAAAAGTTCTTCCCTTCACACAGATGTATTTATAGGAATGTATTATTTCCATGCTTATATCTATAAATACATAAAAGAGGTATAAAATCTAACTTGAACCATAAACGAAAAAAAACCTGAACCCACCAGTTATACAGAGGAAAGCCCTATCAGGGAACTTGCTCCAGCGGTAAACAATTCTGAAATTGGTCAGAGGTGGGGAATCATCTCCCATACAGCCAGCAACCCACCCTGCATGCAAGGAGCGTTCTCATTGCAAAGCTCGGGGACCGTGCCGAGGCATCTCTGAATAAATGTGAGCTGAGCCCCAGGCCAGCTGCAGCTGAACTGTTCCCACCCTTCCCAGGTAAAACACCTGAATATGTACAAGGGCATGAAATCCTAGAGGAAGGGCCGTGGAGCCACACAGGCGACAGCACAAAGGCCAACTTGGTGCCTGCAGGCGAGGCAGGATGGTCCTGACCCCGGGCGCTCTTCTGGAAGCTTTCCATTTCCCTGCCTGAGATACCCTTCCTGTCCCGGACCCCACCCCTTTTTTTCCTTCCTTACCTCAGCCCGGAGAGAAATTCCAGTGGAACTTATGGATGACACATCCTCTTCTTTACAGGTGGCAGCCTGGCAACTCCTGCATAAAGTCCAGCAGAGCCCCACACACACCGGGCCACCCACAAAGCCGTGGCCCCTCACACGCTCCCACCAGCAGAGCCCCGAGACTGCTGACGGGGCAGAGAATATGGAGTCAGGCACAGCTTCAGGGGCTATTGCTGCCTGGAGCGCTGTTTATATTGACCTAAACCAGGCACACCTGGGGAGGGCCGCCCGGCACGGTAAGGCTGCCCAGGTCAGCTAATCCACAACCCTCAGGGAATCACATTGTTGAAAATGGACCTCGCTAAGGCAGAATAGAAGCCAAGGAAAATAAGGACACAATGCCATTTGCAGCACCGTAGATGAGTCTAGAGGTAATCATGTGACATATAGTAAGTCAGAAAGTGAAAGGCACATATCGTATCATATCACTTATAGGTGTTACCTAAAAATGGATACCAGGGCAGATATTTCCACGGAGAAGGGCAATCACATATTCATTAAACAAACTTATGGTCCACCAATGGAAAGGTGTGAGGATTGGTTTCATTACGATATTGGGGTTAACAGACATACAAACACAGGTGATATATATAATAACCAAAGAGCTACGGAATACAAAGAGAGGAGTACACAACATTCTGTCATAACGTACATGGGAAAACGATCCCAGGAAGAACAGTCATCTGTATATGTGTAAAAGAACCACATCTACCATACCTACAACAAGCCAAACACTGTAATCAAACTTGCTGTAATAAAAAATAAAAAATTAAATTAAAAACACGAACAAGAAGTAGTGAGACAAACTTGAGGGGCTTTTTCCTGTCACATTCTGTTCTAAATTCCAATCTAGAAGGCGACTTCCATTGAGGCTCTGTTGCCCTAGTAACCAGATATGAAAGAGAGAACTGCTGCCACCTTGTGGCCGTGTCACACAACAGCAGCTTTAATCCCAGCGCTCATGGTCAGTTGATATTCAAAATCATTGCAGGCCTGTAAATGACCCCTGCCCTGAAAACAAATCCTGGGGTCACATATCGACCAAAAAATTTAAAGGCCGTCCATATTTCAAAACGACCGTTTCAAAAGGCATATTTTATGCACATTAATGTTCTGCTTCTTTTTCTTTCTTTCTTTTTTGGTTAAAAACACGGGAATGGAAAAAGGCAACCCTCAGAAGGGGCGAAAATACTTGCAAACGAATCAATGGACAAAGGTTTAATCTCCAATATATATAAACAGCTCATGCAGCTTATTAAAAAAACAAACAACCCAATACAAAAATGGGCAGAAGATCTAAAGAGACGTTTCTTCAAAGAACACACAGAGATGGGCAAGACGCACATGAAAAGCTGCTCAAGAGCACTAATTATTAGAGAAATGCAAATCAAAACTACAATGAGGTATCACCTCACACCTGTTAGAATCGGCATCATCAGAAAATCTACAAACAAATTCTGGGGAGGGTGTGGACAAAAGGAGCCCTCTTCCACTATGGTGGGAATGTAAATTGATACAGTCACTATGGAGAACAGTATGGAGTTTCCTTAAAAGAACTAGAACTAGAAACCTTGACTTTCCCTAACCCTAACCATAGCCCGGAACGGAATCCTACCACCAACCCTACACCTTATCTATGCCGTACACTAATCCTAATCCGTACGCTGGCACTAACCAGTGAGTCAACACGTACCCTGACGCTAACACGTTTCCATACCCTCAGCTGTGCCCTAAAACTTGTCGTTGCCTATCCTTAACCTTAGCCCTGAACGGAAACCTACCATCAGCCCTACACCTTACCCTAAGCTGTACCCTAATCCTAATTCATACATCAACACGTACCCTGACCCTAACACGTTTCCGTACCCTCACCTCTGCCATAAACCTTGCCGTTCCCTAACCCTAACCCTAGCCCGGAACGGAAACCTACCACCAACCCTACACCTTACCTTACGCCGTACCCTAATCCTAATTCGTATGCTGACACTAACCTGTGCATCAACACATACCCTGACCCTAACAAGTTTCGTACCCTCACCTGTGCCCTAAACTTTGCCGGTCCCTAAACATAACCCTAGACTGGAACGGAAACGTACCACCAACCCTACACCTTACTCTATGCGGTACCCTAATCCTAATGCGTATGCTGACACTAACCCGTGAGTCAACACGTACCCTGAACCTAACACATTTCTGTACCATCACCTGTGCCCAAAACCTTGCAATTCGCTAACCCTAACCCTACAACGGAATGGAAACCTACCGCCCTCCGTACACCTTACCCTACGCCGTACCCTAATCCTAATGCGTATGATGACACTATTCCATGTATCAACATGTATCATGACCCTAACACGTTTCTGTACCGTCACCTGTACCCTAAACCTTGCCGTACCCTAACACTAACCCTAGCCCAGAATGGAAAACTACCACAAACCGTACAGCATACCCTACACGGTACCCTAATCCTAATCCGTACACTGACACTAACCCGTGCGTCAACACGTACACTGACCCTAACACTTTTCCGTTCCCTCACCTGTGCCCTAAACCGTGCCGTTGCCTAACCCTAACCCTAGCCCAAAACGGAAACCTACCACCAACCCTACACGTTACTCTACGCCATACCTAATCATAAACCGAGCGTCAACACGTACCCTGACCCTAACACATTTCCGTACCCTCACCTATGCCCTAAACCTTGCCGTTCCATAACACTAACCCTAGCCTGGAACGGAAACCTACCACCAACCCTAGACCTTAACCTACGAAGGACCATAAACCTACTCCGTACGCTGACACTAACACATGCGTCAACACTTACCCTGACCCTAACACGTTTCCGTACCTTCACCTGTGACCTAAACCTTGCCATTCCCTAACCCTAACCCTAGACCACAATGGAAACCTACCACCAAGCCTACTCCTTACCCTAAGCCGTACCCTAATGCTAATCCATATGTCAACACGTACCCTGACACTAACACCTTTCCATACCCTCATCTGTGCCCAAAACCTTGCCGTTCCCTAACACTAACCCTAGCCTGAAACGGAAACCTACCACCAACCATAAACTTTACCCTATGCCGCACCATAATCCTCATCTGTACGTTCACACTAACCCGTGCGTCAACACGTACCCTGAGCCTAACACATTTCGATACCCTCACGTGTGCCCTAAACCTTGGCGTTCCCTAACCCTAACCCTAGCCCAGAACGGAAACCCACCACCAGCCCTACACCTTACCCTACGACGTACACTACTCCTGGCCCGTACGCTGGCACTGACCCGTGCGTCAGCACATAGCCTGACTCTCCCACGTTTCCGTACCCGCACCTGTGCCCTAAGACTTGCCGTTCCCTAACCCTAACCCTAGCCCGGAAAGGAAGCCCACCACCAGCCCTACACCTTTCCCTACGCCGTAGCCTACGACTGGCCCATACGCTGGCACTGACACGTGTGTCAGCACGTAGCATGACCCTCCCACGTTTCCATACCCTCACCTGTGCCCTAAGCCTTGACATTCCCTAACCCTAACCCTAGCCCGGAAAGGAAACCAACCACCAGCCCTACACCTTACCCTACGTTGTTGCCTACTCCTGGCCTGTACGCTGGCACTGACCCGTGCGTCAGCACATAGCCTGACCCTCCACCATTTCCGTACCCTCAACTGTGCCCTAAGTCTTGTCCTTCCCTAACCCTAACCCTAGCCCAGAACAGAAACCCACCACCAGCCCTACAGCTTACCCTACGCCGTAGCCTAATCCTGGCCCGTACGCTGGCACTGATCCGTGCGTCAGCACGTAGCCTGACCTTCCCACGTTCCCGTACCCTCACCTGTGTCCTAAGCCTTGCCGTTCCATAACCCTAACCATAACCCCAAACGGAAACCCACCACCAGCCCTAAACCTTACCCTACGCCGTACCCTACACCTGGCCCGTACGCTGGCACTGATCCGTGCGTCAGCATGTAGCCTAACCCTCCCACTTTTGCTTACCCTCACCTGTTCCCTAAGCCTTGCCGATCCCTAACTCTAACCCTAGCCCGGAACGGAAACCCACCACCAGCCCTACACCCTACCCTACGTCGTAGCCTACTGCTGGCCCGTAAGCTGGCACTCTCCCATGTGTCAGCCCGTAGCCTGCCTCTCCCACGTTTCCGTACCCTCACCTGTGCCCTAAGCCTTGCAGTTCCCTACCTCTAACCCTAGCCCGGAACGGAAACCACCACCAGCCCTACACATTACGCTATGCCGTACCCTACTCCTGGCCCGTACGCTGGCACTGACCCATTCTTCAGCACGTATCCTGACCCTCCCACGTTTCCGTACCCTCACCTGTGTCCTAAGCCTTAACGTTCCCTAACCCTAACCCTAGACCGGAATGGACACCCACCACCGCCCTTACACCATACCCAACGCCGTACCCTACTCCTGGTCCACACCCTGGCACTGACCCGTTCTTCAGCATGTAGCCTGACCCTCCCACGTTTCCGTACCCTCACCTGTGCCCTAAGCCTTGCCGCTCCCTAACCCTAACACTAGCCCGGAATGGACACCCACCACCAGCCTTACACTTTACCCTACGCCGTACCCTACTCCTGGTCCATACCCTGGCATTGAACCGTGCTTCAGCATGTAGCCTAACCCTCCCACGTTTCCGTACCCTCACCTGTGCCCTAAGCCTTGCCTTTCCCTATCCCTAACCCTAGCTCGGAACGGAAACCAACCACAAAACCTAAACCTTAACGTACGCCGTAGACTACTCCTGACCCGTACGCTGGCAGTGACCCTTGCGTCAGCAAATAGCCTGCCTCTGCCACGTTTCCATACCCTCACCTGTGCACTAAGCCTTGCCGTTCCCTAACTCTAACCTGGAACGGAAACCCACAACCAGCCCTTCACCTTACCCAATGCCGTACCGGAATCCTGGCGCGTACGCTGGCAAAGACCCGTGCGTCAGCATGTAGCCTGCCACTCCTATATTTCCGTACCCTCACCTGTGCCCTAAGCCTTGCCGTTCCCTAACCCTAACCCTAGCCCGGATCATAAACCCACCAGCAGCCCTAAACCTTACCCTACGCTGTACCCTACTCCTGGCCCCTACGCTGGCACTGACCTGTGCGTCAGCACATAGCCTGCCTCTCCCACGTTTCCATACCCTCACCTGTGTCCTAAGCCTTGCCGTTCCCTAACCCTAACCCTAGCCTGGAACGTAAACCCACCACCAGCCCTAAACCTTACGCTACGACGTACCCTACTCCTGGCCCGTACGCTGGCACAGACCCGTGTGTCAACACGTAGCCTGCCACTCCCACGTTTCCGTACGTTCACCTGTGCCCTAAGCCTTGCCGTTCCCTAACCCTAACCCTAGCCCGGAATGGTATCTCACAACCAGCCCTACTCCTTACCCTACGCCGTTCCCTATTCCTGGCCCGTACGCTGGCACTGACCCGTGCGTCAGCACATAGCCGGACCCTCCCACGTTTCCGTACCCTCACCTGTGCCCTAAGCCTTGTCATTCCCTAACCCTAACCCTAGCACGGAACGGAAACCCACCACCAGCCCTACACATTAGCCTACGCCGTAGCCTATTCCTGGCCCGTACATTGGCACTGACCCATGCGTAAGAACGTAGCCTGACCATCCCACGTTTCCGTACCCTCACCTGGGCCCTAAGCCTTGCCGTTCCCAAACCCTAAACCTAGCCCGGAACGGAAACCACCACCAGACCTACACCTTACCCTACGCAGTACCCTACTCCTGGCCCTTACGCTGGCACTGACAGGTGCGTGAGCACATAGCCTTACCCTCCAACCACCCTCCCAATACAGAAATGGTCAGAAGATGTCATGAGACGATCCTTAAAAGAAGACACAGACATGGCCAAGACGCAGATGAAAAGCTGCTCAACATCACTAATTATTAGAGAAATGCAAGTCAAAACTACAATGAGGGGCTTCCCTGGTGGCGCAGTGGTTGAGAGTCCGCCTGCCGATGCAGGGGACACGGGTTCGTGCCCCGGTCCGGGAAGATCCCACATGTCGCGGAGCAGCTGGGCCCGTGAGCCATGGCCACTGAGCCTGCGCGTCCGGAGCCTGTGCTCCGCAACGGGAGAGGCCACAACAGTGAGAGGCCCGCGTACCACAAAAAAAAAAAAAAAAAAAAAAAACTACAATGAGGTATCACCTCACACATGTTAGAATCGGCATCATCAGAAAACCTACAAACAACAAATTCTGGGGACGGTGTGGACAAAAGGAGCCCTCTTCCACTATTGGTGGGAATGTAAATTGATACAGTCACTATGGAGAACAGTGTGGAGTTTCCTTAAAAAAACTAGAAATAGAATTACCATCTGATCCAGCAATCGCACTTCTGGGCATATACCCAGAGAAAACCATAAATCAAAAAGGCACATTCACCACAATGTTCATTGCAGCACTATATACAATAGCCAGGTAATGGAAGCAACCTAAATGCCCACAGACAGATGAATGGGTAAAGATGTGGTACATATATAAAATGGAATATTACTCGGCCATAAAAAGGAATGAAACTGGGTCATTTGTAGATACATCGATGGATCTAGAGACTGTCATACAGAATGAAGTAAGTCAGAAAGAGGAAAACAAATATTGTATATTAATGCATATATGTGGAACCTAAAAAGTGGTACAGATGAACTAGTTTGCAGGGAAGAAATAGAGACACAGGTAGAGAACAAACTTATGGACACCAAGTGTGGGAAGCCATGGGGTGGTAGAGGTGGGATGAGTTGGGAGATTGGGATTGGCCTGCATACATGCACATGCATAAAATACATAACTAATAATAACCTGCTGTATAAAAAAATAAAACTAAATTTCAAAATTTTAAAAAATAAAATTTAAAAATAAAAGAGAAAAAAGTTCTTCCCTTCACACAGATATATTTATAGGAATGTATTATTTCCATGCTTATATCTATAAATACATAAAAGAGGTATAAAATCTAACTTGAACCATAAACGAAAAAAAACCTGAACCCACCAGTTATACAGAGGAAAGCCCTATCAGGGAACTTGCTCCAGAGGTAAACAATTCTGAAATTGGTCAGAGGTGGGGAATCATCTCCCATACAGCCAGCAACCCACCCCACATGCAAGGAGCGTCCTCATTGCAAAGCTGTGGGACAGTGCCAAGGCATCTCTGAATAAAGGTGAGCTGAGCCCCAGGCCAGCTGCAGCTGAACTGTTCCCACCCTTCCCAGGTAAAACACCTGAATATGTATAAGGGCATGAAATCCTAGAGGAAGGGCCGTGGAGCCACACCAGCGACAGCACACAGGCCAACTTGGGCCTGCAGGCGAGGCAGGATGGTCCTGACCCCGGGCGCTCTTCTGGAAGCTTTCCATTTCCCTGCCTGAGATACCCCTCCTGTCCCGGACCCCACCCCTTTTTTTCCTTCCTTACCTCAGCCCGGAGAGAAATTCCAGTGGAACTTATGGGTGACACATCCTCTTCTTTACAGGTGGCAGCCTGGCAACTCCTGCACAAAGTCCAGCAGAGCCCCACACACACCGGGCCACCCACAAAGACGTGGCCCCTCACACGCTCCTACCAGCAGAGCCCGAGACTGCTGACGGGGCAGAGAATATGGAGTCAGGCACAGCTTCAGGGGCTATTGCTGCCTGGAGCGCTGTTTATATTGACCTCAAACAGGCACACCTGGGGAGGGCCGGCCGGCAAGGTAAGGCTGCCCAGGACAGCTAATCCACAACCCTCAGAGAATCACATTGTTGAAAATGGACCTCGCTAAGGCAGAATAGAAGCCAAGGAAAATAAGGACACAATGCCATTTGCAGCACCGTAGATGAGTCTAGAGGTAATCATGTGACATGTAGTAAGTCGGAAAGTGAAAGGCACATATCGTATCATATCACTTATAGGTGTTACCTAAAAATGGATACCAGGGCAGATATTTCCACGGAGAAGGGCAATCACATATTCATTAAACAAACTTATGGTTCACCAATGGAAAGGTGTGAGGATTGGTTTCATTACGATATTGGGGTTAACAGACATATACAAACACAGGTGACATATATAATTACCACAGACCTACAGAATACCAAAAGACTACTCAACATTGTGTCATAACGTACATGGGAAAAGGATCCCAGGAAGAACAGACACCTGTATATGTGTAAAAGAACCACATCTTCCACACTTACACCAAGCCAAACATTGTAATCAAACTTGCTGTAATAAAAAATAAAAAATTAAATTAAAAATACGAACAAGAAGTAGTGAGACAAACTTGAGGGGCTTTCTCCTGGGACATTCCATTCTAAATTCCAATCTAGAACACGACTTCCATTGAGGCTCTGTTGCCCTAGTAACCAGAATAGGTAAGGGAGAACTGCTGCCACCTTGTGGCCCATTCACACAACAGCAGCTTTAATCCCAGCGCTAATGGTCAGAGGATATTCAAAATCATTGCAGGCCTGTAAATGACACCTGCCCTGAAAACAAATACTGGGGTCACATATCGACCAAAAAGTTCAAAGGACGTCCATATTTCAAAACGACCCTTTCAAAAGCCATATTTTACGCACATTAGTTTTCTGCTTCTTTTTCTTTCTTTCTTTTTTGGTTAAAAAAACGGGAATGGAAAAAGGCATCCCTCAGTAGGGGCGAAAATAGTTGCAAACGAATCAATGGACAAAGGTTTAATCTCCAATATATATAAACAGCTCATGCAGCTTAATATTAAAAAAACAAACAACCCAATACAAAAATGGGCAGAAGATCTAAAGATACGTTTCTTCAAAGAAGACACACAGATGGCCAAGACGCACATGAAAAGCTGCTCAAGAGCACTAATTATTAGAGAAATGCAAATCAAAACTACAATGAGGTATCATCTCACACCTGTTAGAATCGGCATCATCGGAAAATCTACAAACAACAAATTCTGGGGAGGGTGTGGACAAAAGGAGCCCTCTTCCACTATTGGTGGGAATGTAAATTGATACAGTCACTATGGAGAACACTATGGAGTTTCCTTAAAAAAACTTGAAATAGAATTACCATCTTCTCCAGCATTCCCACTTCTGGGCATATACCCAAAGAAAACCATAAATCAAAAAGGCACATTCACCACAATGTTCATTGCAGCACTATTTACAATAGCCAGGTAATGAAAGCAAACTAAATGCCCACAGACAGATGAATGGATAAAGATGAGGTACATATATAAAATGGAATATTTCTCAGCCATAAAACGGAATGAAACTGGGTCATTTGTAGAGACATCGATGGATCTAGAGACTGGCATACAGAATGAAGTAAGTCAGAAAGAGGAAAACAAATATTGTATATAAATGCATATATGTGGAACGTAAAAAATGGTACTGATGAACTGGTTTACAGGGAAGAAATAGAGACACAGAGGTAGAGAACAAACGTATGGACACCAAGTTTGGGAAGCCATGGAGTGGTGGTGTTGGTATGAGTTGGGAGATTGGGATTGGCCTGCATACATGTATATGCATAAAATACAAAACTGATAATAACCTGCTGTATAAAAAAGTAAATAAAATTAAATTTCAAAATTTTAAAAAATAAAATTTAAAAATGAGAAAAAAGATCTCCCCTTCAAACAGATGTATTTATAGGAATGAATTATTTCCATGCTTATATCTATAAATACATAAATGAGGAATAAAATCTAACTTCAACCATAAAAGAAAAAAAAACCTGAACCCACCAGTTATACAGCAGAAAACACTATCAGGGCTCTTGCTCCAGCGGTAAACAATTCTGAAATTGTTCAGAGGTGGGGAATCATCTCCCATACAAACAGCAACACAGCCCCCACGCAAGAAGCATCCTCATTGCAAGGCTGGGGGACCGTGCCGAGGCATCTCTGAGTAAACGTTAGCTGAGCCCCAGGCCAGCTGCTGCTGAACTGTTCCCAACTTTCCCAGGTAAAACACCTTAATATGTACAAGAGCATGAAAGCATAGAGGAAGGGCCGTGAAGCCACACCAGCGACAGCACGCAGGCCAACTTGTTGCCTGCAGGCCAGCCAGGGTGGTCCTGGCCCCGGGCGCTCTTCCGGAAGCTTTTCATTGCCTGCCTGACATACCCCACCTGTCCCGGCCCGCACTGCGTTTTCCTTCCTCACCTCTGTCCACTGAGAAATTCCAGCGGAATATATGGGTGACACATTCTCTTCTTTACAGGTGGCAGCCTGGCAACTCCTCCAGAAAGGCCAGCAGAACCCCACTCACAACGGGCCCCCAACAAAGCTGTGGCCCCTCACTCCCTCCCACCAGCACAGCCCCGAGACTGCTGACGGGGCAGAGAATATGCAGTCAGGCACAGCTTCAGGGGCTATTGCTCTTTGGAGAGCTGTTTATATTGACCTCCAGCAGGCAGACCTGGGGAGGGCCGGCCGGCAGGGTAAGGCTGCCCAGGTCACCTAATCCACAACCCTCAGGGAATCACATTGTTGAAAATGGACTTCGCTAAGGCACAATAGAAGCCAAGGAAAATAAGGACACAATGCCATTAGCAGCACCGTAGATGATTCTAGAGTTAATCACGTGACTTGTAGTCAGTCAGAAAGTGAAAGACACTTATCATATCATATCACTTATAGGTGTTACCTAAAATAGATAGCAGGGCAGTTATGTCCACTGAGAAGGGCAATCACAGGTTCATTAAACAAACTTATGGTTCACCAATGGAAACGTGTGAGGATTGGTTTCATTATAATATCGGGTTTAACAGACATATACAAACAGAGGTGACATATATAATCACCAAAGACCTATGGAATACGAAGAGAAGACTACTCAACATTCTGTCATAACGTACATGGGAAAAGGATCCCAGGAAGAACAGACATCTGTATATGTGTAAAAGAACCACATCTTCCACACCTACAACAAGCCAAACATTGTAATCAAACTTGCTATAATAAAAAATAAAAGAAATAAATTAAAAATACGAACAAGAAGTAGGGAGGCAAACTTGAGGGGCTTTCTCCTGGCACATTCCATTCTAAATTCCAAAATAGAACACGACGTCTTTGGGGCTCTGTTTCCCTGGTAACCAGATGTGTTAAGGGAGAACTGCTGCCACCTTGTGGCCGTTTCACACAACAGCAGCTTTAATCCCAGCGCTAATGGTCAGTTGATATTCAAAATCATTGCAGGCCTGTAAATGACACCTGCCCTGAAAACAAATCCTGGGCTCACATATCGACCAAAAATTTTAAAGGACGTCCATATTTCAAAACGACCGTTTCAAAAGGCATATTTTATGCACATTAGTGTTCTGCTTCTTTTTCTTTCTTTCTTTTTTGGTTAAAAAAACGGGAATGGAAAAAGGCATCCCTCAGAATGGGCGAAAATAGTTGCAAACGAATCAATGGACAAAGGTTTAATCTCCAATATATATAAACAGCTCATGCAGCTTAATATTAAAAAAACAAACAACCCAATACAAAAATGGGCATAATATCTAAAGAGACGTTTCTTCAAAGAAGACACAGAGATGGCTAAGACGCACATGAAAAGCTGCTCAACAGCACTAATTATTAGAGATATGCAAATCAAAACTATAATGAGCTATGACCTCACACATGTTAGAATCGGCATCATCAGAAAATCTACAAAGAACAAATTCTGGGGAGGGTGCGGACAAAAGGAGCCGTCTTCCTCTATGGTGGGAATGTAAATTGATACAGTCACTATGGAGAACAGTATGGAGTTTCCTTAAAAAAACTAGAAATAGAAACCTTGACTTTCCCTAACCCTAACCATAGCCCGGAACGGAAACCTACCACCAACCCTACACCTTATCTATGCCGTACACTAATCTTAATCCGTACACTGGCACTAACCGGTGAGTCAACACGTACCCTGACCCTAACACGTTTCCGTACCCTCAGCTGTGCCCTAAACCTTGCCGTTGCCTATCCTTAACCTTAGCCCGGAATAGAAATGAACCATCAGCCCTACACCTTACCCTAAGCCGTACCCTAATCCTAAACCATACGTCAACACGTACCCTTACCCTAACACGTTTCCGTACCCTCACCTCTGCCATAAACCTTGCCGTTCCCTAACCCTAACCCTAGCCCTGCACGGAAACCTACCACCAACCCTACACCTTACCTTACGCCGTACCCTAATCCTAATTCATATGCTGACACTAACTTGTGCATCAACACGTACCCTGACCCTAACACGTTTCGTACCCTCACCTGTGCCCTAAACTTTGCCGGTCCCTAAACATAACCCTAGACTGGAACGGAAACGTACCACCAACCCTACACCTTACTCTATGCGGTACCCTAATCCTCCTACGTACGCTGACACTATCCCGTGAGTCAACACGTACCCTGAACCTAACACATTTCCGTACCATCACCTGTGCCCAAAACCTTGCAATTCGCTAACCCTAACCCTACAACGGAATGGAAACCTACTGCCATCCGTACACCTTACCCTACGCCGTACCCTAATCCTAATGCGTACGATGACACTATTCCATGCATCAACATGTACCATGACCCTAACACGTTTCTGTACCCTCACCTGTGCCCTAAACCTTGCCGTACCCTAACACTAACCCTAGCCCAGAATGGAAAACTACCACAAACCGTACAGCATACCCTACACGGTACCCTAATCCTAATCCGTACACTGACACTAACCCGTGCGTCAACACGTACACTGACCCTAACACTTTTCCGTTCCCTCACCTGTGCCCTAAACCATGCCGTTGCTTAACCCTAACCCTAGCCCAAAACGGAAACCTACCACCAAACCTACACGTTAACCTACGCCATACCCTAATCATATTCCTAGCGTCAACACGTACCATGACCCTAACACATTTCCGTACCCTCACCTATGCCCTAAACCTTGCCGTTCCATAACACTAACCCTAGCCTGGAACGGAAACCTACCACCAACCCTAGACTTTAACCTACGAAGGACCATAAACCTACTCTGTACACTGACACTAACCCATGCGTCAACACTTACCCTGACCGTAACACGTTTCCGTACCTTCACCTGTGACTAAACCTTGCCATTCCCTAACCCTAACCCTAGCCCAAAACGGAAACCTACCACCAAACCTACACCTTACCCTAAGCCGTACCCTAATGCTAATCCATATGTCAACACGTACCCTGACACTAACACGTTTCCATACCCTCATCTGGGCCCAAAACCTTGCCGTTCCCTAACACTAACCCTAGCCTGGAACGGAAACCTACCACCAACCATACACCTTACCCTATGCCGCACCATAATCCTCATCTGTACTTTCACACTAACCCGTGCGTCAACACGTACCCTGAGCCTAACACGTTTCAATACCCTCACGTGTGCCCTAAACCTTGTCATTCCCTAACCCTAACCCAAGCCCGGAACGGAAACCTACCACCAACACAACACCTTACCCTAAGCCATACCGTAATCCTAATCTGTACGTCAACATGTACCCTGACCCTAAAACGTTTCCGTACCCTCACCTGTGCCCTAAACATTGCCATTCCCTAACCCTAACCCTAGCACGGAACGGAAACCTACCACTAACCCTACACATTACCCTACGCCGTACCCTAATCCTAATCCATACGCTTACACTAACCCGTGTTTCAACACGTACCTTGACTGTAACAAGTTTCTGTAAGCTCACCTGTGCCCAAACTTTGCCAATCCCTAACCCTAACCCTAGCCCGGAAAGGAAACCCACCACCAGCCCAACACATTACCCTACACCGAAGCCTACTCCTGGCCCGTACGCTGGCACTGACCCGTGTGTCAGCACGTAGCCTGACCCTCCGACGTTTCCATACCCTCACCTGTGCCCTAAGCCTTGCCGTTCCCTAACCCTAACCCTAGCCCGGAACGGAAACCCACCACCAGCCCTACACCTTACCCTATGCCGTACCCTACTCCTGGCCCGTACGCTGGCACTGACACGTGCGTCAGCACGGAGCCTGACCCTCCCACGTTTCCGTACCCTCACCTTTGCCCTAAACCTTGCCATTCCCTAACCCTAACCCTAGCCTGGAAAGGAAACCAACCACCAGCCCTACACCTTAACATAAGCCATTGCCTACTCCTGGACTGTATGCTGGCACTGACCCGTGCGTCACCACGTAGCCTGACCGTCCCCCGTTTCTGTACCCTCACCTGTGCCCTAAGCCTTGCCGTTCCCTAACCCTAACCCTAGCCCGAAACGGAAACCCACCACCAGCCCTACACCTTACCCTACGCCGTACCATACTCATGGAGCGTACGCTGGAACTGAACCCTGCGTCAGATGCAGCCTGACCCTCCCACGTTTCCGTACCCTCACCAGTGCCCTAAGCCTTCCCGTTCCCTAACCCTAAACCTAGCCCGGAACAGGGACCCACCAACAGCCCTACACCTTACCCTACGTCGAAGCCTACTCCTGCCCAGAAGCTGACACTGACACGTGCGTGAGCACGTAGCCTGACCCTCCCACTTTTCCGTACCCTCACCTGTGCCCTAAGCCTTGCCGTTCGCTAACCCTAACCCTAGCCCAGAACGGAAACCCACCACCGGGCCTACACCTTACCCTACGCCGAAGCCTACACCTGGGCGTACGCTGTCATTGACCCGTGTGTCAGCACGTAGCCTGACACTCCCACGTTTCCGTAACCTCACCTGTGCCCTAAGCCTTGCGATTCCCTACCCCTAACCCTAGCCCGGAACGGAATCCCACGACCACCCCTACAGCATACCCTACGCCATACCCAACTCCTGGCCCGTACGGTGGCACTGACCTGTGTGTCAGCACGTAGCCTGCCTCTCACACGTTTCCGTACTCTCATCTGTGCCCTAAGCCTTACCGTTCCCTAACCCTAACCCTAGCCCTGAAAGGAAACCCACCACCAGCCCTACACCTTACCGTACGCCGTAGCCTACGCCTGGCCCATATGCTGGCACTGACCCGTGTGTCAGCACGTAGCATGACCCTCCCACGTTTCCATACCCTCACCTGTGCTCTATGCCTTGCCATTCCCTAACCCTAACCCTAGCCCGGAAAGGAAACCAACCACCAGCCCTAAACCTTACCCTACGCTGTTGCCTACTCCTGGCCTGTACGCTGGCACTGACACGTGCGTCAGCACATAGCCTGACCCTCCCCCATTTCCGTACCCTCACCTGTGCCCTAAGGCTTGTCGTGCCCTAACCCTAACCCTAGCCCAGAGCAGAAACCCACCACCAGCCCTAAACCTTACCCTACGCCGTAGCCTATTCCAGGCCCGTACGCTGGCACTGATCCATGCGTCAGCACGTAGCCTGACCCTCCCACGTTCCCGTACCCTCACCTCTGTCCTAAGCCTTGCCGTTCCATAACCCTAACCATAACCCCGAACGGAAACCTACCACCAGCCCTACACCTTACTCTACGCCATAGCCCACTCCTGGCCCATACGCTGGCACTGAATTGTGCGTCAGCACTTAGCCTGCCCCTCCCACGTTTCCGTATCCTGACCCGTACCCGAAGCCTTGTCATTCCCTAAACCTAACCTTAGCCCTTAAAGGAAACCCACCACCAGCCCTACACCTTACCCTACACCGTACCTTACTGCTGGCCCGTACGCTGGCACTGACCCGTGCGTCAGAACATAGCCTGAACCTCCCACGTTACCGTACCCGCACCTGTGCCCTAAGGCTTGTCGTTCTCTAGCCCTAACCCTATCCCGGAACGGAAAACCACCCCCTGCCCTAAACCTTACCCTACACTGTACCCTACTTCTGGCCGGTACACTGGCACTGACCCGTGCGTCAGCATGTAGCCTGACCCTCCCACGTTTCCGTACCCTCACCCGTGCCCTAAGCCTTGCCGTTCCCTAACCCTAACCCTACACCTTACCCTACGCCGTACCCTACTCTTGGCCCGTACGCTGGCACTGACCCGTGCGTCAACACGTAGCATGACACTCCCACGTTTCCGTGCCATCTTCTGTGCCCTAAGCTTTGCCATCCCCTAACCCTAACCCTAGCCCAGAATGGAAACCCACCACCAGCCCTACACCTTACCCTACGCCGTACCCTAATCCTGCCCCGTACGCTAGCACTGACCCGTGCGTCAGCATGGAGCCTGACACTCCCACGTTTCCGTACCCTCACCTGTGCCCTAAGCTTCGCCGTTCCCTAACCCTAACCCTAGCCCGGAACGGAGACCCACCATCAGCCCTAACCCTTACCCTTGTCGAAGCCTACTCCTGCCCGGAAGCTGACACTGACACGTGCGTGAGAACGTACCCAGACCCTCCCACTTTTCCGTACCCTCACCTGTTCCCTAAGCCTTGCGTTCGCTAACCCTTACCCTGGCCCGGAACGGAAACCCACCACCGGGCCTACACCTTACACTATGCCGAAAACTACACCTGGGCGTACGCTGTCATTGACCCGTGCGTCAGCACGTAGTGTGACCCCCCCACGTTTCTGTAACCTCACCTGTGCCCTAAGTCTTGTGGTTCCCTTCCCCTAACAGTTGCCCGGAAAGGAAACCCACCACCACCCCTACACCATACCCAACGTCATACCCAACTCCTGCCCCGTACGGTGGCACTGACTCGTGTGTCAGCACGTAGCCTGCCTTTCCCACGTTTCCTTACCCTCACCTGTGCCCTAAGCCTCGCAATTCCCTAGCACTAACCCTAGCCCGGAACAGAAACCCACCACCAGCCCTACACCTTACCCTACGCCGTACCCTATTCCTGGACCGTACGCTGGCACTGACACGTGATTCAGCATGTAGCCTGACCCACCCACGTTTCCGTACCCTCACCTGTGCTCTAAGCATTGCCTTTCCCTAACCCTAACCCTAGCCGGGAACGGAAACCCACCACCAGCCCTACACCTTACCGTACGCCGTACCCTACTCTTGGCCTATACGCTGGCACTGACCCGTGCGTCAGCACGTAGCCTGACCCACCCACGTTTCCGTACCCTCACCTGTGCCCTAAGCCTTGCCGTTCCGTAACCCTAACCCTAGCCCGGAACGGGAAACCACAGCCAGCCCGACACCTTACCCTATGCCGTAAACGACTCCTGGCCCGTATGCTGGCACTGACACGTGAGTCAGCACGTAGCCTGACCCTCCCACTTTTCCGAACCCTCACCTGTGCCCTAAGCCTTGCCGTTCCGTAACCCTAACCCTAGCCCGGAACGGAAACCCACCACCAGCCCTAAACCTTACCCTACGCCGTACCATACTCCTGGCCCGTACGCTGGCACTGAACCGTGCGTCAGCATGTAGCCTGACCCTCCCACTTTTCCTTACCCTCACCTGTTCCCTAAGCCTTACCGATCCCTAACTCTAACCCTAGCCCGGAACGGAAACCCACCACCAGCCCTACACCCTACCCTACGTCGTAGCCTACTGCTGGCCCGTAAGCTGACACTCTCCCATGTGTCAGCCCGTAGCCTGCCTCTCCCACGTTTCCGTACCCTCACCTGTGCCTTAAGCCTTGCCGCTCCCTAACCCTAACCCTAGCCCGGAATGGACACCCACCACCAGCCGTACACTTTACCCTACGCCGTACCCTACACCTGGTCCATACCCTGGAACTAACCCTTGATTCAGCATGTAGCCTGACCCTCCGACGTTTCCATACCCTCACCTGTGCCCTAAGCCTTGCCATTCCCTAACCCTAACCCTAGCCCGGAACGGAAACCCACCACCATCCCTACACCTTACCCTATGCCGTATCCTACTCCTGGCCCGTACACTGGCACTGACCCGTGTGTCAGCACGGAGCCTGACCCTCCCACGTTTCCGTACCTTCACCTGTGCCCTAAGACTTCCCGTTCCCTAACCCTAACACTAGCCCGGAACAGAGACCCACCACCAGCCCTACACCTTACCCTACGTCGAAGCCTACTCCTGCCCAGAAGCTGACACTGACACGTGTGTGAGCACGTAGCCTGACCCTCCCACTTTTCCGTACCCTCACCTGTGCCCTAAGCCTTGCCGTTCGCTAACCCTAACCCTAGCCCAGAACGGAAACCCACCACCGGGCCTACACCTTACCCTACACCGAAGCCTACACCTAGGCGTACGCTGTCATTGACCCATGTGTCAGCACGTAGTGTGACACTCCCACGTTTCCATAACCTCACCTGTGCCCTAAGCCTTGCGGTTCCCTACCCCTAACCCTAGCCCGGAACGGAATCCCACGACCACCCCTACAGCATACCCTAGGCCGTACCCAACGCCTGGCCCGTACGGTGGCACTGACCTGTGTGTCAGCACGTAGCCTGCCTCTCACACGTTTCCGTACCCTCACCTGTGCCCGAAGCCTTACCGTTCCCTAACCCTAACCCTAGCACGGAAAGGAAACCCACCACCAGCCCTACACCTTACCGTACGCCGTAGCCTATGCCGGGCCCATATGCTGGCACTGACCCGTGTGTCAGCACGTAGCATGACCCTCCCACGTTTCCATACCCTCACCTGTGCCCTATGCCTTGCCATTCCCTAACCCTAATCCTAGCCCGGAAAGGAAACCAACCAACAGCCCTACACCTTACCCTACGCTGTTGCCTACTCCTGGCCTGTACGCTGGCACTGACCCGTGCATCAGCACATAGCCTGACCCTCCCCCGTTTCCGTACCCTCACCTGTGCCCTAAGGCTTGTCGTGCCCTATCCCTAACCCTAGCCCAGAACAGAAACCCACCACCAGCCCTACACCTTACCTTACGCCGTAGACTAATCCTGGCCCGTACGCTGGCAATGATCCGTGCGTCAGCACGTAGCCTGACCCTCCCACGTTCCCGTACCCTCACCTGTGTCCTAAGCCTTGCCATTCCATAACCCTAACCATAACCACGAACGGAAACCTACCACCAGCCCTACACCTTACTCTACGCCATAGCCCACTCCTGGCCCATACGCTGGCACTGACCTGTGCGTCAGCACGTAGCCTGCCCCTCCCACGTTTCCGTATCCTCACCCGAACCCTAAGCCTTGTCATTCCCTAAACCTAACCTTAGCCCGGAAAGGAAACCCACCCCCAGCCCTACACCTTACCCTACGCCGTACCTTATTCCTGGCCCGTACGCTGGCACTGATCCATGCGTCAGAACATAGCCTGCCTCTCACACGTTTCCGTACCCTCACCTGTGCCCTAAGCCTTACCGTTACCTAACCCTAACCCTACACCTGAAAGGAAACCCACCACCAGCCCTACACCTTACCGTACGCCGTAGCCTATGCCGGGCCCATATGCTGGCACTGACCCGTGTGTCAGCACGTAGCATGACCCTCCCACGTTTCCATACCCTCACCTGTGCCCTATGCCTTGCCGTTCCCTAACCCTAACGCTAGCCCGGAATGGTAACCCACCACCAGCCCTACACCTTACCCTACGCCGTACCCTACTCTTGGCCTGTACGCTGGCACTGACCCGTGCGTCAGCACGTAGCCTGACCCACCCACGTTTCCGTACCCTCACCTGTGCCCTAAGCCTTGCCGTTCTGTAACCCTAACCCTAGCCCGGAACGGGAAACCACAGCCAGCCTGACACCTTACCCTACGCCGTACACGACTTCTGGCCCGTATGCTGTCACTGACCCATGCGTCAGCGCGTAGCCTGACCCTCCCACGTTTCTGTACCCTCACCTGTGCCCTAAGCCTTGCCGTTCCCTAACCCTAACCCTACACCTTACACTACGCCGTACCCTACTCTTGGCCCGTACGCTGGCACTGACCCGTGCGTCAACACGTAGCCTGACCCTCCCACGTTTCCGTACCATCTACTGTGCCCTAAGCTTTGCCATTGCCTAACCCTAACCCTAGCCCGTAACGGAAACCCACCACCAGCCCTACACCTTACCATACGCCGTACGCTAATCCTGCCCCATACGCTAGCACTGACCCGTGCCTCAGCACATAGCCTACCACTCCCACGTTTCCGCACCCTCACCAGTGCCCTAAGCCTTGCCGTTCCCAAACCCTAACCCTAGCCCAGACCGGAAACACACCACCAGCCCTACAGCTTACCCTACGCCGTACCCTACTCCTTGCCCGTACGCTGGCACTGACCCATGCGTCAGCACGTAGCCTACCTATCCCAACTTTCTGTACCCTCACCTGTGCCCTTAGCCTTGCCGTTCCCTAACCCTATACCAAAACGGAAACCCCCCACCAGCCCTACACCTTACCCTACACCGTACCATACTCCAGGACCGTACGCTGTCACTGACAAGTACGTCAGCACGTAGACTGACCCTAACACGTTTCCGTACCCTCACCTGTGCCCTAAGCCTTGCCGTTCCCTAACCCTAACCCTAGCCCTTAACGGAAACCCACCACCAGCCCTACACCTTACCCTACGCCGTACCCTAATCCTGCCCCGTACGCTGGCACTGGCCCGTGCGTCAGCACGTAGCCTGGCACTCCTACGTTTCCGTACCCTCACCTGTGTCCTAAGCCATGCCATTCCCTAACCCTAACCCTAGCCCGGAACATAAACCCACTACCAGCCCTAGACCTTACACTACGCCGTACCCTACTCCTGGCCCCTACACTGGCAGTGACCTGTGCGTCAGCTCGTAGCCTGCCTCTCCCACGTTTCCGTACACTCACCTGTGTCCTAAGCCTTGCCGTTCCCTAACCCTAACCCAAGCCTGGAACGGAAACCCACCACCAGCCCTAAACCTTACGTTACGACGTACCCTACTCCTGGCCCGTACGCTGGCACAGACCCGTGCGTCAACACGTAGCCTGCCACTCCCACGTTTCTGTACGTTCACCTGTGCCCTAAGCCTTGCTGTTCCCTCACACTAACCCTAGCCCGGAACGGAAAACCACCACCAGCCCTAAACCTTACCCTACGCCATACCCTACTCCTGGCCCGTACGCTGGCACTAACCCGTGCGTCAGCACGTAGCCTGACCCTCCCACGATTCCATACGTTCACCTGTGCACTAAGCCTTGCCGTTCCCTAACCCTAACCCTAGCCCGGAATGGTATCTCACAACCAGCCCTACTCATTACCCTACGCCGTACCCTATTCCTGGCCCGTACGCTGGCATTGAGGCATGCGTCAGCACCTATCCTGACCTTCCCACGTTTCCGTACCCTCACCTGTGCCCTAAGCTTTGTCATTCCCTAACCCTAACACTAGCACGGAACGGAAACCCACCACTAGCCCTATACATTAGCCTACGCCGTAGCCTAATCCTGGCCCGTACATTGGCACTGACCCGTGCGTAAGAACGTAGCCTGACCATGCCACGTTTCCATACCCTCAGCTGTGCCCTAAGCCTTGCCGTTCCCTAACCGTAAACCAAGCCCGGAACGGAAACCCACCACCAGACTTACACCTTACCCTACGCAGTACCCTACTCCTGGCCCTTACGGTGGCACTGACACGTGCGTGAACACGTAGCCTGACCCACCCACGACCCTCGCAATACAGAAATGGGCAGAAGATCTCAAGAGATGTTTCGTCAAAGAAGACACAGATATGACCAAGACGCACATGAAAAGCTGCTCAACATCACTAATAATTAGAGAAATGCAAATCAAAACTACAATGAGGTATCACCTCATAACTGTTAGAATCGGCATCATCAGAAAACCTACAAACAACAAATTCTGGGGAGGGTGTGGACAAAAGGAGCCCTCTTCCACTATTGGTGGGAATGTAAATTGATACAGTCATTATGGAGAACAGAATGGAGTTTCGTTAAAAAAAACTAGAAATAGAGTTACCATCTGATCCAGCAATCCCACTTCTGGGCATATACCCAAAGAAAACCATAAATCAAAAAGGCACATTCACCACAATGTTCATTGCAGCACTATTTACAATAGCCAGGTAATGGAAGCAAACTAAATGCCCACAGACAGATGAATGGATAAAGATGGGGTACATATATAAAATGGAATATTACTCGGCCATAAAAAGGAATGAAACTGGGTCATTTGTAGAGATATGGATGGATCTAGTGACTGTCACTCACAATGAAGTAAGTCAGAAAGAGGAAAACAAATATTGTATATTAATGCATATATGTGGAACCTAAAAACTGGTACAGATGAACTGGTTTGCAGGGAAGAAATAGAGACAGAGGTAGAGAACAAACGTATGGACACCAAGTGTGGGAAGCCATGGTGTGGTGGTGGTGGGATGAGTTGGGAGATTGGGATTGACCTGCATACATGTATATTCATAAAATACATAACTAATAATAACCTGCTGTATAAAAAAATAAATAAAATTAAATTTCAAAATTTAAAAAAAGAAAATATAAAAATAATACAGAAAAAAGTTCTTCCCTTCACACAGATGTATTTATAGGAAGGAATTATTTCCATGCTTATATCTATAAATACATAAAAGAGGAATAAAATCTAACTTGAACCATAAAAGAAAAAAAAACCTGAACCCACCAGTTATACAGAGGAAAACCCTATCAGGGCACTTGCTCCAGCGGTAAACAATTCTGAAATTGGTCAGAGGTGGGGAATCATCTCCCATACAGCCAGCAACCCACACCCCAGGCAAGGAGCGTCCTCATTGCAACGCTTGGGGATCGTGCAGAGGCATCTCTGAATAAAGTTGAGCTGAGCCCCAGGCCAGCTGCTGCTGAACTGTTCCCACCCTTCCCAGGTAAAACACCTGAATATGTAAAAGGGATTGTAAGACTAGAGGAAGGGCCGTGGAGCCACCCCAGCAACAGCACGCAGGCCAACTTGGTGCCTGCTGTCCAGCCAGGGTTGTCCTGCCCCCGGGCGCTCTTCCGGAAGCTTTCCATTGTCCTGCCTGAGATAGCCCACCTGTCCCGGCCCCCAATGCTTTTTTCCGTCCTCACCTCTGTCCGGAGAGAAATTCCAGCGGAAGGTATGGGTGACACATCCTCTTCTTTACAGGTGGCAGCCTGGCAACTCCTGCAGAAAGGCCAGCAGAACCCCACTCACACCGGGCCACCAACAAAGCTGTGGCACCTCATTCCCTCCCACCAGCACAGCCCCGAGACTGCTGACGGGGCAGAGAATATGTAGTCAGGAACAGCTTCAGGGGCTATTGCTGCCTGGAGCGCTGTTTATATTGACCTCAACCAGGCACACCTGGGGAGGGCCAGGCGGCAGCGTAAGGCTGCCCAGGTCAGCTAATCCACAACACTCAGGGAATCACATTGTTGAAAATGGACCTCGCTAAGGCAGAAGAGAAGCCAAGGAAAAAAAGAACACAATGCGATTTGCACCACCGTAGATGAGTCTAGAGGTAATCACGTGACTTGTAGTAAGTCAGAAAGTGAAAGACACATATCATATCATATCACTTATAGGTGTTACCTAAAAATGAATACCAGGGCAGATATTTCCAACGAGAAGGGCAATCAGAGATTCATTAAACAAACTTATGGTTCACCAATGGAAAGGTATGAGGATGGGTTTCATTACGATATCGGGGTTAAGAGACTTATACAAACACAGGTGACATATATAATCACCAAAGACCTACGGAATACCAAAAGACTACTCAACATTCTGTCATAACGTACATGGGAAAAGGATCCCAGGAAAAACAGACATGTGTATATGTGTAAAAGAACCACATCTTCCACACCTCCAACAAGCCAAACATTGTAATCAAACTTGCTGTAATAAAAAATAAAAATTAAATTAAAAACACGAACAAGAAGTAGGGAGACAAACTTGCGGGGCTTTCTCCTGGCACATTCCATTCTAAATTCCAATCTAGAACACGACTTCCATTGAGGCTCTGTTGCCCTAGTAACTAGAATTGGTAAGGGAGAACTGCTGCCACCTTGTGGCCGTTTCACACAACAGCAGCTTTAATCCCAGCGCTAATGGTCAGTTGATATTCAAAATCATTGCAGGCCTGTAAATGACACCTGCCCTGAAAACAAATCCTGGGGTCACATATCGACCAAAAAATTCAAAGGACGTCCATATTTCAAAACGACCATTTCAAAAGGCATATTTTATGCACATTAGTTTTCTGCTTCTTTTTCTTTCTTTCTTTTTTGGTTAAAAAAACGGGAATGGAAAAAGGCATCCCTCAGAAGGGGCGAAAATAGTTGCAAACGAATCAACGGACAAATGTTTAATCTCCCATATATATAAACAGCACATGCAGCTTAATATTAAAAAAACAAACAACCCAATACAAAAATGGGCAGAAGATCTAAAGATACGTTTCTTCAAAGAAGACACAGAGATGGCCAAGACGCACATGAAAAGCTGCTCAACAGCACTAATTATTAGAGAAATGCAAATCAAAACTACAATGAGGTATCACTTCACACTGTTAGAATCGGCATCATCAGAAAATCTACAAACAACAAATTCTGGGGAGGGTGTGGACAAAAGGAGCCCTCTTCCACTATTGGTGGGAATGAAAATTGATACAGTCACTATGGAGAACAGTATGGAGTTTCGTTAAAAAAAAACTAGAAATAGAATTACCATCTGATCCAGCAATCCCACTTCTGGGAATATACCCAAAGAAAACCATAAATCACAAAGGCCCATTCACCACAATGTTCATTGCAGCACTATTTACAATAGCCAGGTAATGGAAGCAACCTAAATGCCCACAGACAGATGAATGGATAAAGATGTGGTACATGTATTAAATGGAATATTACTCAGCCATAAAAAGGAATGAAACTGGGTAATTTGTAGAGACATCGATGGATCTAGAGACTGTCATACAGAATGAAGTAAGTCAGAAAGAGGAAAACAAATATTGTATATGAATGCATATATGGGGAACCTAAAAACTGGTACAGATGAACTGTTTTGCAGGGAAGAAATAGAGACACATATGTAGAGAACAAACGTATGGACACCAAGTGTGGAGAGCCATGGTGTGGTGGAGGTGGGATGAGTTGGGAGATTGGGATTGACCTGCATGCATGTATATTCATAAAATACATAACTAATAATAACCTGCTGTATAAAAAAATAAATAAAATTAAATTTCAAAATTTAAAAAAAGAAAATTTAAAAATAATACAGAAAAAAGTTCTTCCCTTCACACAGATGTATTTATAGGAATGAATTATTTCCATGCTTATATCTATAAATACATAAAAGAGGAATAAAATCTAACTTGAACCATAAAAGAAAAAAAAAACCTGAACCCACCAGTTATACAGAGGAAAAACCTATCAGGGCACTTGCTCCAGCGGTAAACAATTCTGAAATTGGTCAGAGGTGGGGAATCATCTCCCATACAGCCAGCAACCCACACCCCAGGCAAGGAGCGTCCACATTGCAACGCTTGGGGATCGTGCAGAGGCATCTCTGAATAAAGGTGAGCTGAGCCCCAGGCCAGCTGCTGCTGAACTCTTCCCACCCTTCCCAGGTAAAACACCTGAATATGTAAAAGGGATTGTAAGACTACAGGAAGGGCCGTGGAGCCACCCCAGCAACAGCACGCAGGCCAACTTGGTGCCTGCTCTACTGCCAGGGTGGTCCTGCCCCCGGGCGCTCTCCCGGAAGCTTTCCATTGTCCTGCCTGAGATACCCCTCTTGTCCCGGCCCCCACTGCTTTTTTCCTTCCTCACCTCTGTCCGGAGAGAAATTCCAGCGGAAGGTATGGGTGACACATCCTCTTCTTTACAGGTGGCAGCCTGGCAACTCCTGCAGAAAGGCCAGCAGAACCCCACTCACACCGGGCCACCAACAAAGCTGTGGCCCCTCACTCCCTCCCACCAGCACAGCCCCGAGACTGCTGACGGGGCAGAGAATATGGAGTCAGGCACAGCTTCAGGGGCTATTGCTGCCTGGAGCGCTGTTTATATTGACCTCAACAAGGAAGACCTGGGGAGGGCCGGCCGGCAGGGTATGGCTGCCCAGGTCAGCTAATCCACAACCCTCAGGGAATCCCATTGTTGAAAATTGACCTCGCTAAGGCAGAATAGAAGCCAAGGAAAATAAGGACACAATGCCATTTGCAGCACCGTAGATGAGTCTAGAGGTAATCACGTGACTTGGAGTAAGTCAGAAAGTGAAAGACACATATCATTTCATATCACTTATTGGTGTTACCTAAAATAGAAACCAGTGCAGTCATTTCCACTGAGAAGTGCAATCATAGATTCATTAAACAAACTTATGGTTCACCAATGGAAAGTTGTGAGGATTGGTTTCATTACGATATCAGGGTTTACAGACATATACAAACAGAGGTGACATATATAATCACCAAAGACCTACGGAATACCAAGAGAAGACTACTCAACATTCTGTCATAACGTACATGGGAAAAGGTTCCCAGGAAGAACAGACATCTGTATATGTGTAAAAGAAGCACATCTTCCACAACTACAACAAGCCAAACATTGTAATCAAACTTGCTATAATAAAAAATAAAAAAATTAAATTAAAAATACGAACAAGAAGTAGGGAGTCAAACTTGAGGGGCTTTCTCCTGGCACATTCCATTCTAAATTCCAATCTAGAACATGACTTCCATTGAGGCTCTGTTGCCCTAGTAACCAGATGTTTTAAGGGAGAACTGCTGCCACCTTGTGGCCGTTTCACACAACAGCAGCTTTAATCCCAGCGCTAATGGTCAGTTGATATTCCAAATCATTGCAGGCCTGTAAATGACACCTGACCTGAAAACAAATCCTGGGGTCACATATCGACCAAAAAATTTAATGGATGTCCATATTTCAAAACGACCGTTTCAAAAGGCATATTTTATGCACATTAGTGTTCTGCTTCTTTTTCTTTCTTTCCTTTTTTTGGTTAAAAACATGGGAATGGAAAAAGGAATCCCTCAGAAGGGGCGAAAATAGTTGCAAACGAATCAATGGACAAAGGTTTAATCTCCAATATGTATAAACAACTCATGAAGCTTATTAAAAAAACAAACAACCCAATACAAAAATGGGCAGAAGATCTAAAGAGTCGTTTCATCAAAGAAGACACACAGATGGCCAAGACGCACATGAAAAGCTGCTCAAGAGCACTAATTATTAGAGAGATGCAAATCAAAACTACAATGAGGTATCACCTCACACCTGTTAGAATCGGCATCATCAGAAAATCTACAGACAACAAATTCTGGGGAGGGTGTGGACAAAAGGAGCCCTCTTCCACTATTGGTGGGAATGTAAATAGATACAGTCACTATGGAGAACAGTATGGAATTTCCTTTATAAAACTAGAAATAAAATTACCATCTGACCCAGCAATCCCACTTTTGGGCATATACCCAGAGACAACCATAAATCAAAAAGGCACATTCACCACAAGGTTCATTGCAGCACTATTTACAATAGCCAGGTAATGAAAGCAACCTAAATGCCCACAGACAGATGAATGGGTAAAGATGGGGTACAGATATAAAATGGAATATTACTCGGCCATAAAAAGGAATGAAACTGGGTCATTTGTAGAGACATCGATGGATCTAGAGAGTGTCATACAGAATGAAGTAAGTCAGAAAGAGGAAAACAAATATTTTATATTAAGGCATATATGTGGAACCTAAAAACTGGTACAGATGAACTGGTTTGCAGGGAAGAAATAGAGACACAGAGGTAGAGAACAAACGTATGGACACCAAGTGTGGGAAGCAATGGGGTGGTGGTGGTGGGATGAGTTGGGAGTTTGCGATTGACCTGTATACATGTATACGCATAAAATACATAACTAATAATTACCCACTCTATAAAAAAGTAAAGGGCTTCCCTGGTGGCGCAGTGGTTGAGAGTCCACCTGCCAATGCAGGGGACACGGGTTCGTGCCCCGGTCTGGGAAGATCCCACATGCCGCAGAGCGGCTAGGCCCGTGAGCCATGGCTGCTGAGCCTGCGCATCCGGAGCCTGTGCTCTGCAAGGGGAGAGGCCACAACAGTGAGAGGCCCGCCTACCGCAAAAAAAAAATGTAAATAAAATTAAATTTCAACATTTTAAAATATAAAATTTAAAAATAAAACAGAAAAAAGTTCTTCCCTTCACACAGATGTATTTATAGGAATGAATTATTTCCATGCTTATATCTATAAATACATAAAAGAGGAATAAAATCTAACTTGAAACATAAACGAAAAAAAACCCTGAACCCACCAGTTATACAGAGGAAAACCCTATCAGGGCTCTTGCTCCAGCGGTAAACAATTCTGAAATTGGTCAGAGGTGGGGAATCATCTCCCATACAGCCAGCAACCCACCCCCCATGCAAGGAGCGTCCTCATTGCAAAGCTGGGGGACCGTGCCGAGGCATCTCTGAATAAAGGTGAGCTGAGCCCCAGGCCAGCTGCTGCTGAAGTGTTCCCACCCTTCCCAGGTCAAACACCTGAATATGTACAAAGGCTTGAAAGCCTAGAGGAAGGGCCGTGGAGCCACACCAGCGACAGCACGCAGGTCAACTTGGTGACTTCAGGCCAGCCAGGGTGATCCTGGACCCGGGCGCTCTTCTGGAAGCTTTCCATTGTCCTGCCTGAGATACCCCTCTTGTCCCGGCCCCCACTGCTTTTTTCCTTCCTCACCTCTGTCTGGAGAGAAATTCCAGCGGAAGGTATGGGTGACACATCCTCTTCTTTACAGGTGGCAGCCTGGCAAATCCTGCATAAAGTTCAGCAGAACCCCACTCACACCCGGCCACCCACAATCAGTGGCCCCTCACTCCCTCCCACCACACAGCCCCGAGACTGCTGACAGGGCAGAGAATATGGAGTCAGGCACAGCTTCAGGGGCTATTGCGGCCTGGAGCACTGTTTATTTTGACCTCAAGCAGGCACACCTGCGGTGGGCTGGCCAGCAGTGTAAGGCTGCCCAGGTCAGCTAATCCACAACCCTCAGGGAATCACATTCTTGAAAATGGACCTCGCTAAGGCAGAATAGAATCCAAGGAAAAAAAGGACACTGTGCATTTGCAGCACCGTACATGAGTCTAGATGTAATCACGTGACTTGTAGTAAGTCAGAAAGTGAAAGACACATATCATATCATATCACTTATAGGTGTTACCTTAAAATGGATACCAGGGCAGATATTTCCACGGAGAAGGGCAATCACAGATTCATTAAACAAACTTATGGTTCACCAATGGAAAGGTGTGAGGATTGGTTTCATTACGATATTGGGGTTAACAGACATATACAAACACAGGTGACATATATAATTACCAAAGACCTACGGAGTACCAAAAGACTACTCAACATTATCTCATAACGCACATGGGAAAAGGATCCCAGGAAAAACAGACATCTGTATATGTGTAAGAGAACCACATCTTCCACACCTACAACAAGCCAAACATTGTAATCAAACTTGCTGTAATAAAAAACAAAAAATTAAATTAAAAACACGAACAAGAAGTAGGGAGACAAACTTGAGGGGCTTTCTCCTGGCACATTCCATTCTAAATTCCAATCTAGAACACGAATTCCATTGAGGCTGTGTTGCCCTAGTAACCAGAATTGGTAAGGGAGCACTGCTGCCACCTTGTGGCCGTTTCACACAACAGCAGCTTTAATCCCAGCGCTCATGGTCAGTTGATATTCAAAATCATTGCAGGCCTGTAAATGACACCTGCCCTGAAAACAAATCCTGGGGTCACATATCGACCAAAAAATTTAAAGGACGTCCATATTTCAAAACGACCGTTTCAAAAGGCATATTTTATGCACATTAGTGTTCTGCTTCTTTTTCTTTCTTTCTTTTTTGGTTAAAAAAACGGGAATGGAAAAAGGCATCCCTCAGAAGGGGCGAAAATAGTTGCAAACGAATCAATGGACAAAGGTTTAATCTCCAATATATATAAACAGCTCATGCAGCTTATTAAAACGACAAACAACCCAATACAATAATGGGCAGAAGATCTAAAGAGACGTTTCTTCAAAGAAGACACAGAGATGGCCAAGACGCACATGAAAAGCTGCTCAAGAGCACTAATTATTAGAGAAATGCAAATGAAAACTACAATGAGGTATCACCTCACACCTGTTAGAATCGGCATCATCAGAAAATCTACAAACAAATTCTGGGGAGGGTGTGGACAAAAGGAGCCCTCTTCCACTATGGTGGGAATGTAAATTGATACAGTCACTATGGAGAACAGTATGGAGTTTCCTTAAAAGAACTAGAAATAGAAACCTTGACTTTCCCTAACCCTAACCATAGCCCGGAACTGAATCCTACCACCAACCCTACACCTTATCTATGCCGTACACTAATCCTAATCCGTACGCTGGCACTAACCAGTGAGTCAACACGTACCCTGACCCTAACACGTTTCCATACCCTCAGCTGTGCCCTAAAACTTGTCGTTGCCTATCCTTAACCTTAGCCCGGAACGGAAACCTACCAGCAGCCCTACACCTTACCCTAAGCTGTACCCTAATCCTAATTCATACATAAACACGTACCCTGACCCTAACACGTTTCCGTATCCTCACCTCTGCCATAAACCTTGCCGTTCCCTAACCCTAACCCTAGCCCGGAACGGAAACCTACCACCAACCCTACACCTTACCTTACGCCGTACCCTAATCCTAATTTGTATGCTGACACTAACCTGTGCATCAACACATACCCTGACCCTAACACGTTTCGTACCCTCACCTGTGCCCTAAACTTTGCCGGTCCCTAAACATAACCCTAGACTGGAACGGAAACGTACCACCAACCCTACACCTTACTCTATGCGGTACCCTAATCCTCATGCGTATGCTGACACTAACCCGTGAGTCAACACGTACCCTGAACCTAACACATTTCTGTACCATCACCTGTGCCCAAAACCTTGCAATTCGCTAACCCTAACCCTACAACGGAATGGAAACCTACCGCCCTCCGTACACCTTACCCTACGCCGTACCCTAATCCTAATGCGTATGATGACACTATTCCATGTATCAACATGTATCATGACCCTAACACGTTTCTGTACCGTCACCTGTACCCTAAACCTTGCCGTACCCTAACACTAACCCTAGCCCAGAATGGAAAACTACCACAACCCGTACAGCATACCCTACACGGTACCCTAATCCTAATCCGTACACTGACACTAACCCGTGCGTCAACACGTACACTGACCCTAACACTTTTCCGTTCCCTCACCTGTGCCCTAAACCGTGCCGTTGCCTAACCCTAACCCTAGCCCAAAACGGAAACCTACCACCAACCCTACACGTTACTCTACGCCATACCCTAATCATAATCCGAGCGTCAACACGTACCCTGACCCTAACACATTTCCGTACCCTCACCTATGCCCTAAACCTTGCCGTTCCATAACACTAACCCTAGCCTGGAACAGAAACCTACCACCAACCCTAGACCTTAACCTACGAAGGACCATAAACCTACTCCGTACGCTGACACTAACACATGCGTCAACACTTACCCTGACCCTAACACGTTTCCGTACCTTCACCTGTGACCTAAACCTTGCCATTCCCTAACCCTAACCCTAGACCACAATGGAAACCTACCACCAAGCCTACACCTTACCCTAAGCCGTACCCTAATGCTAATCCATATGTCAACACGTACCCTGACACTAACACGTTTCCATACCCTCATCTGTGCCCAAAACCTTGCCGTTCCCTAACACTAACCCTAGCCTGAAACGGAAACCTACCATCAACCATACACTTTACCCTATGCCGCACCATAATCCTCATCTGTACGTTCACACTAACCCGTGCGTCAACACGTACCCTGAGCCTAACACGTTTCGATACCCTCACGTGTGCCCTAAACCTTGCCGTTCCCTAACCCTAACCCTAGCCCAGAACGGAAACCCACCACCAGCCCTACACCTTACCCTACGACGTACACTACTCCTGGCCCGTACGCTGGCACTGACCTGTGCGTCAGCACATAGCCTGACTCTCCCACGTTTCCGTACCCGCACCTGTGCCCTAAGACTTGCCGTTCCCTAACCCTAACCCTAGCCCGGAAAGGAAGCCCACCACCAGCCCTACACCTTTCCCTACGCCGTAGCCTACGACTGGCCCATACGCTGGCACTGACACGTGTGTCAGCACGTAGCATGACCCTCCCACGTTTCCATACCCTCACCTGTGCCCTAAGCCTTGACATTCCCTAACCCTTACCCTAGCCCGGAAAGGAAACCAACCACCAGCCCTACACCTTACCCTACGTTGTTGCCTACTCCTGGCCTGTACGCTGGCACTGACCCGTGCGTCAGCACATAGCCTGACGCTCCACCATTTCCGTACCCTCAACTGTGCCCTAAGTCTTGTCCTTCCCTAACCCTAACCCTAGCCCAGAACAGAAACCCACCACCAGCCCTACAGCTTACCCTACGCAGTAGCCTACTCCTGGCCCGTACGCTGGCACTGATCCGTGCGTCAGCACGTAGCCTGACCTTCCCACGTTCCCGTACCCTCACCTGTGTCCTAAGCCTTGCCGTTCCATAACCCTAACCATAACCCCAAACGGAAAACCACCACCAGCCCTAAACCTTACCCTACGCCGTACCCTACACCTGGCCCGTACGCTGGCACTGATCCGTGCGTCAGCATGTAGCCTAACCCTCCCACTTTTCCTTACCCTCACCTGTTCCCTAAGCCTTGCCGATCCCTAACTCTAACCCTAGCCCGGAACGGAAACCCACCACCAGCCCTACACCCTACCCTACGTCGTAGCCTACTGCTGGCCCGTAAGCTGGCACTCTCCCATGTGTCAGCCCGTAGCCTGCCTCTCCCACGTTTCCGTACCCTCACCTGTGCCCTAAGCCTTGCAGTTCCCTACCTCTAACCCTAGCCCGGAACGGAAACCACCACCAGCCCTACAGATTACGCTATGCCGTACCCTACTCCTGGCCCGTACGCTGGCACTGACCCATTCTTCAGCACGTATCCTGACCCTCCCCCGTTTCCGTACCCTCACATGTGTCCTAAGCCTTAACGTTCCCTAACCCTAACCCTAGACCGGAATGGACACCCACCACCGCCCTTACACCATACCCAACGCCGTACCCTACTCCTGGTCCACACCCTGGCACTGACCCGTTCTTCAGCATGTAGCCTGAACCTCCCACGTTTCCGTACCCTCACCTGTGCCCTAAGCCTTGCCGCTCCCTAACCCTAACACTAGCCCGGAATGGACACCCACCACCAGCCTTACACTTTACCCTACGCCGTACCCTACTCCTGGTCCATACCCTGGCATTGAACCGTGCTTCAGAATGTAGCCTAACCCTCCCACGTTTCCGTACCCTCACCTGTGCCCTAAGCCTTGCCTTTCCCTATCCCTAACCCTAGCCCGGAACGGAAACCCACCACAAAACCTAAACCTTAACGTACGCCGGAGACTACTCCTGACCCGTACGCTGGCAGTGACCCTTGCGTCAGCACATAGCCAGCCTCTGCCACGTTTTCATACCCTCACCTGTGCACTAAGCCTTGCCGTTCCCTAACTCTAACCTGGAACGGAAACCCACAACCAGCCCTACACCTTACCCAATGCCGTACCCGAATCCTGGCGCGTACGCTGGCAAAGACCCGTGCGTCATCACGTAGCCTCACCCTCCCACGTTTCCGTACCCTCACCTGTGCCCTAAGCCTTGCCGTTCCCTAACCCTAACCCTACACCTAACCCTACGCCATACCCTACACTTGGCCCATACGCTGGCACTGACCCGTGCGTCAGCACGTAGCCTGACCCTCCCACTTTTCCGTACCATCTTCTGTGCCCTAAGCTTTGCCGTTCCCTAACCCTAAACCTAGCCTGGAACGGAAACCCACCAGCAGACCTAAACCTTACCCTACGCCGTACCCTAATCCTGCCCCGTACGCTGGCACTGACCCGTGCGTCAGCACGTAGCCTGCCACTCCTACGTTTCCGTACCCTCACCTGTGCCCTAAACCTTGCCGTTCCCTAACCCTAACCCGGAACATAAACCCACCACCAGACCTAAACCTTACCCTACGCTGTACCCTACTCCAGGCCCCTACGCAGGCACTGACCTGTGCGTCAGCACGTAGCCTGCCTCTCCCACGTTTCCATACCATCACCTGTGTCCTAAGCCTTGCCGTTCCCTAACCCTAACCCTAGCCTGGAACGGAAACCCACCACCAGCCCTAAACCTTACGCTACGACGTACCCTAATCCTGGCCCGTACGCTGGGACAGACCCGTGCGTCAACACATAGCCTGGCACTCCCACGTTTCCGTACGTTCACCTGTGCCCTAAGCCTTGCTGTTCCCTCACCCTAACCCTAGCCCGGAACGGAAACCCACCACCAGCCCTAAACCTTACCCTACGCCATACCCTACTCCTGGCCCGTACGCTGGCACTGACCCGTGCGTCAGCACGTAGCCTGACCCTCCCACGTTTCCTTACGTTCACCTGTGCCCTAAGCCTTGCCGTTCCCTAACCCTAACCCTAGCCCGGAACGGTGTCTCACAACCAGCCCTACTCCTTACCCTACGCCGTTCCCTATTCCTGGCCCGTACGCTGGCACTGACCCGTGCGTCAGCACATAGCCGGACCCTCCCACGTTTCCGTACCCTCACCTGTGCCCTAAGCCTTGTCATTCCCTAACCCTAACCCTAGCACGGAACGGAAACCCACCACCAACCCTACACATTAGCCTACGCCGTAGCCTATTCCTGGCCCGTACATTGGCACTGACCCATGCGTAAGAACGTAGCCTGACCATCCCACGTTTCCGTACCCTCACCTGGGCCCTAAGCCTTGCCGTTCCCAAACCCTAAACCTAGCCCGGAACGGAAACCACCACCAGACCTACACCTTACCCTACGCACTACCCTACTCCTGGCCCTTACGCTGGCACTGACACGTGCGTGAGCACATAGCCTTACCCTCCAACCACCCTCCCAATACAGAAATGGTCAGAAGATCTCATGAGACGATCCTTCAAAGAAGACACAGACATGGCCAAGACGCAGATGAAAAGCTGCTCAACATCACTAATTATTAGAGAAATGCAAATCAAAACTACAATGAGGGGGCTTCCCTGGTGGCGCAGTGGTTGAGAGTCCGCCTGCCGAAGCAGGGGACACGGGTTCGTGCCCCGGTCCGGGAAGATCCCACATGTCGCGGAGCAGCTGGGCGCGTGAGCCATGGCCACTGAGCCTGGACGTCCGGAGCCTGTGCTCCGCAACGGTACAGGCCACAACAGTGAGAGGCCCGCGTACAACAAAAAAAATAAATACATAAAAAAAAAAAACTACAATGAGGTATCACCTCACACCTGTTAGAATCGGCATCATCAGAAAAACTACAAACAACAAATTCTGGGGAGGGTGTGGACAAAAGGAGCCCTCTTCCACTATTGGTGGGAATGTAATTTGATACAGACACTATGGAGAACAGTATGGAGTTTCCTTTAAAAAACTAGAAATAGAATTACCATCTGACCCAGCAATCCCACTGTTGGGCATATACCCATAGACAACCATAAATCAAAAAGGCCCATTCACTACAATGTTCATTGCAGCACTATTTACAATAGCCAGGTAATGGAAGCAACCTAAATGCCCACAGACAGATGAATGGATAAAGATGGGGTACATATATAAAATGGAATATTACTCGGCCATAAAAAGGAATGAAACTGGGTCATTTCTAGAGACATCGATGGATCTAGAGACTGTCATACAGAATGAAGTAAGTCAGAAAGAGGAAAACAAATATTGTATATTAATGCATATATGTGGAACCCAAAAAATGGTACAGATGAACTCGTTTGCAGGGAAGAAATAGAGACACAGAGGTAGAGAACAAACGTATGGACACCAAGTGTGGGAAGCCATGGGGTGGTGGTGGTGGGATGAGTTGGGAGTTTGAGATTGACCTGTATACATGTATATGCATAAAATACATAACTAATAATAACCCGCTGTATAAAAAAGTAAATAAAATTATATTTCAAAATTTTAAAATATAAAATTTAAAAATAAAACAGAAAAAAGTTCTTCCCTTCACACAGATGTATTTATAGGAATGAATTATTTCCATGCTTATATCTATAAATACATAAAAGAGGAATAAAATCTAACTTGAAACATAAACGAAAAAAAAAACCTGAACCCACCAGTTATACAGAGGAAAACCCTATCAGGGCTCTTGCTCCAGCGGTAAACAATTCTGAAATTGGTCAGAGGTGGGGAATCATCTCCCATACAGCCAGCAACCCACACCCCATGCAAGGAGCATCCTCATTGCAAAGCTGGGGGACTGTGCCGGGGCATCTCTGAATAAAGGTGAGCTGAGCCCCAGGCCAGCTGCTGCTGAACTGTTCCCACCCTTCCCAGGTCAAACACCTGAATATGTACAAAGGTTTGAAAGCCTAGAGGAAGGGCCGTGGAGCCACACCAGCGACAGCACGCAGGCCAACTTGGTGACTTCAGGCCAGTCAGGGTGATCCTGGCCCCGGGCGCTCTTCCGGAAGCTTTCCATTGCCCTGCCTGAGATACCCCATTTGTCCCGGCCCCCACTGATTTTTTCCTTCCTCACCTCTGTCCGGAGAGAAATTCCAGCGGAAGGTATGGGTGACACATCCTCTTCTTTACAGGTGGCAGCCTGGCAACTCCTGCAGAAAGGCCAGCAGAACCCCACTCACACAGGGCCACCAACAAAGCTGTGGCCCCTCACTCCCTCCCACCAGCACAGCCCCGAGACTGCTTTCGGGGCAGAGAATATGGAGTCAGGAACAGCTTCAGGGGCTATTGCTGCCTGGAGGGCTGTTTATATTGACCTCAACCAGGCAGACCTGGGGAGGGCCGGCTGGCAGGGTAAGGCTGCCCAGGTCAGCTAATCCACAACCCTCAGGGAATCACATTGTTGAAAATGGACCTCGCTAAGGCAGAATAGAAGCCAAGGAAAATAAGGACACAGTGCCATTTGCAGCACTGTAGATGAGTCTAGAGGTAATCACGTGACTTGTAGTAAGTCAGAAAGTGAAAGACACATATCATTTCATATCACTTATAGGTGTTACCTAAAATAGAAACCAGGGCAGTCATTTCCACTGAGAAGTGCAATCATAGATTCATTAAACAAACTTATGGTTCACCAATGGAAAGGTGTGAGGATTGGTTTCATTACGATATAGGGGTTAACAGACATATACAAACAGAGGTGACATATATAATCACCAAAGACCTACGGAATACCAAGAGAAGACTACTCAACATTCTGTCATAACGTACATGGGAAAAGGATCCCAGGAAGTACAGACATCTGTATATGTGTAAAAGAACCACATCTTCCACACCTACAACAAGCCAAACATTGTAATCAAACTTGCTATAATAAAAAAAAATTAAATTAAAAATACGAACAAGAAGTAGGGAGTCAAACTTGAGGGGCTTTCTCCTGGCACATTCCATTCTAAATTCCAATGTAGAACACGACGTCCATTGAGGCTCTGTTGCCCTAGTAACCAGATGTGTTAAGGGAGAACTGCTGCCACCTAGTGGCCCTTTCACACCACAGCAGCTTTAATCCCAGTGCTAATGGTCAGTTGCTATTCAAAATCATTGCAGGACTGTAAAGGACACCTGCCCTGAAAACAAATCCTGGGGCCACATATCGACCAAAAAATTTAAAGGACGTCCATATTTCAAAACGACCGTTTCAAAAGGCATATTTTATGCACATTAGTGTTCTGCTTCTTTTTCTTTCTTTCTTTTTTGGTTAAAAACACGGGAATGGAAAAAGGCATCCCTCTGAAGGGGCGAAAATAGTTGCAAACGAATCAATGGACAAAGGTTTTATCTCCAATATATATAAACAGCTCATGCAGCTTAATATTAAAAAAACAAACAACCCAATACAAACATGGGCAGAATATCTAAAGAGACGTTTCTTCAAAGAAGACACAGAGATGGCTAAGACGCACATGAAAAGCTGCCCAAGAGCACTAATTATTAGAGAAATGCAAATCAAAACTACAATGAGGTATCACCTCACACCTGTTAGAATCGGCATCATCAGAAAATCTACAGACAACAAATTCTGGGGAGGGTGTGGACAAAAGGAGCCCTCTTCCACTATTGTTGGGAATGTAAATTGATACAGTCACTATGGAGAACAGTATGGAGTTTCCTTAAAAAACCTACAAATAGAAACCTTGACTTTCCCTAACCCTAACCATAGCCTGGAACGGAAACCTACCACCAACCGTGCACCTTATCTACGCGGTACACTAATCCTAATCCGTACGCTGGCACTAACCGGTGAGTCAACATGTACCCTGACACTAACACGTTTCCGTACCCTCAGCTGTGCCCCAAACCTTGCCGTTGCCTATCCTTAACCTTAGCCCGGAACAGAAACCTACCATCAGCCCGACACCTTACCCTAAGCCGTACCCTAATCCTAATCCATACGTCAACACGTACCCTGACCCTAACACGTTTCCGTACCCTCACCTCTGCCATAAACCTTGCCGTTCCCTTACCTTAACCCTAGCCCGGAACGGAAAACTACCACCAACCCTACACCTTACCTTACGCCATACCCTAATCCTAATTCGTCTGCTGACACTAACCTGTGCATCAACACATACCCTGACCCTAACACGTTTCGTACCCTCACCTGTGCCCTAAACTTTGCCAGTCCCTAAACATAACCCTAGACTGGAACGGAAACCTACCACCAACCCTACACCTTACTCTATGCGGTACCCTAATCCTCATGCGTACGCTCACACTAACCCGTGAGTCAACACGTACCCTGAACCTAACACATTTCCGTACCATCACCTGTGCCCTATACCTTGCAATTCGCTATCCCTAACCCTACACCGGAATGTAAACCTACCGCCATCCGTACACCTTACTCTACGCCGTACCCTAATCCTAATGCGTATGATGACACTATTCCATGCATCAACATGTACCATGAACCTTACACGTTTATGTACCCTCACCTGTGCCCTAAGCCTTGCCGTTCACTAACCCTAACCCTAGCCCTGAACTGAAACCCACCACCAGCCCTACACCATACCCTATGCCGTACCCTACTCCTTGCCTGTATGCTGGCACTGACCCGTGCGTCAGCACGTAGCCTGCCTCTCCCAAGTTTCCGTACCCTCACCTGTGCCCTTAGCCTTGCCGTTCCCTAACCCTACCCTAGCCCAGAACGGAAACCCACCACCAGCCCTACACCTTACCCTACGCCGTACCCTACTCCTGGCCCATACGCTGGCACTGACCCATGCGTCAGCAGGTAGCCTGACCCTCCCACGTTTCCGTACCCTCACCTGTGCCCTAAAACTTGACGTTCCCTAACCCTAATCAAACCCCGGAATGGACACCCACCACCAGTCTTACACCTTACCCTACGCCGTACCCTACTCCTGGTCCACACCCTGGCACTGTCCCGTGCTTCAGCATGTAGCCTGACCCTCCCACGTTTCCGTACCCTCACCTGTGCCCTAAGCCTTGCCGTTCCCTAAACCTAACCCTACACTTTACCCTACACCATACCCTATTCCTGTGCCGTACGCAGGCACTGACACTTGCGACAGCACGTAGCCTGACCCTCCCACGTTTCTGTACCCTCACCTGGGCCCTAAGCCTTGCCATTCCCTAACCCTAACCCTAGCCGGGAACGGAAACCCACCACCAGCCCTACACCTTACCCTACGCCGTACCCTACTCCTGGGCCGTACACTGGAACTGACCCTTGTGTAAGCACGTAGCCTGCCACTCCCATGTTTCCGTACCCTCACCTGTGCCCTAAGCCTTGCCGATCCCTAACCCTAACCCTACCCTGGAACAGAAACCCACCACCAGCCCTACACGTTACCCTATGCTGTACCCTACTCCTGGCCCTTACGCTGGCACTGACACGTGCGTCAGCACACAGCCTGACCATCCCACGACCCTCCCAATACAGAAATGGGCAGAAGATCTCAAGAGACGTTTCTTCAAAGAAGACACAGAGATGGCCAAGACGCACATGAGAAGCTGCTCAAGAGCACTAATTATTAGAGAAATGCAAATCAAAACTACAATGAGGTATCACCTCACACCTGTTAGAATCGGCATCATCAGAAAATCTACAAACAACAAATTCTGGGGAGGGTGTGGACAAAAGGAGCCCTCTTCCACTATTGGTGGGAATGTAAATTGATAGAGTCACTATGGAGAACACTATGGAGTTTCCTTAAAAAATCTAGAAATAGAATTACCATCTGATCCAGCAATTCCACTTCTGGGCATATACCCAAAGAAAACCATAAATCAAAAAGGCACATTCACCACAATGTTCATTGCAGCACTATTTACAATAGCCAGGTAATGGAAGCAACCTAAACGCCCAAAGACAGATGAATGGATAAAGATGGGGTACATATATAAAATGGAATATTACTCGGCCATAAAAAGGAATGAATCTGGGTCATTTGTAGAGACATCGATGGATCTAGAGACTGTCATACAGAATGAAGTAAGTCAGAAAGGGGAAAACAAATATTGTATATTAATGCATATATGTGGAACCTACAAAATGGTACAGATGAACTCGTTTGCAGGGAAGAAATAGAGACACAGAGGTAGAGAACAAACGTATGGACACCAAGTGTGGGAAGCCATGGGGTGGTGGTGGTGGGATGAGTTGGGAGATTGAGATTGACCTGTATACATGTATATGCATAAAACACATAACTAATAATAACCAGCTGTATAAAAAAGTAAAGAAAATTAAATTTCAAAATTTTCAAAAATAAAAGTTAAAAATAAAACAGAAAAAAGTTCTTCCCTTCACACAGATGTATTTATAGGAATGAATTATTTCCATGCTTATATCTATAAATACATAAAAGAGGAATAAAAGCTAACTTGAACCATAAACGAAGAAAAACCTGAACCGACCAGTTATACAGAGAAAAACACTATCAGGGCACTTGCTCCAACGGTAAACAATTCTGAAATTGGTCAGAGGTGGGGAATCATCTCCCATACAGCCAGCAACCCACACCCCACACAAGGAGCTTCCTCATTGCAAAGCGGGGGGACCGAGCCGAGGCATCTCTGAACAAAGGTGAGCTGAGCCCCAGGCCAGCTGTTGCTGAACTGTTCCCACCCTTCCCAGGAAAAACACCTGAATATGTACAAGGGCTTGAAAGACTAGAGGAAGGGCCGTGGAGCCACACCAGCGACAGCACGCAGGCCAACTTGGTTCCTGCAGGCCAGCCAGGGTGGTCCTGGCCCCGGGCGCTCTTCCGGAAGCTTTCCATTGTACTGCCTGAGATACCCCAATTGTCCCGGCCCCCACTGCTTTTTTCCTTCCTCACCTCTGTCCGGAGAGAAATTCCAGCGGAAGGTATGGGTGACACATCCTCCTCCTTACAGAAGGCAGCCTGGCAACTCCTTCAGAAAGGCCAGCAGAACGCCACTCACACCGGGCCACCAACAAAGCTGTGGCCCCTCACTCCCTCCCACCAGCACAGCCCCGAGACTGCTCACGGGGCAGAGAATATGGAGGCAGGCACAGCTTCAGGGGCTATTGCTGCATGGAGCACTGTTTATATTGACCTCAACCTGGCACACCTGGGGAGGGCCGGCCGGCAGGATAAGGCTGCCCACGTCAGCTAATCCACAACACGCAGGGAAGCACATTGTTGAAAACGGACCTCGCTAAGTCAGAATAGAAGGCAAGGAAAAAAAGGACACAATGCCATTTGCAGCACCGTAGATGAGTCTAGAGGTAATCACGTGACATGTAGTAAGTCAGAAAGTGAAAGACACATATCATATCATATCACTTATAGGTGTTACCTAAAAATGGATACCAGGGCAGATATTTCCACCGAGAAGGGCAATCAGAGATTCATTAAACAAACTATGGTTCACCAATGGAAAGTTGTGAGGATTGGTTTCATTACGATATCGGGGTTAACAGACTTATACAAACACAGGTGACATATATAATCACCAAAGACCTACGGAATACCAAAAGACTACTCAACATTCTGTCATAAGGTACATGGGAAAAGGATCCCAGGAAAAACCGACATCTGTATATGTGTAAAAGAACCACATCTTCCACACCTCCAACAAGCCAAACATTGTAATCAAACTTGCTGTAATAAAAAATAAAAATTAAATTAAAAACACGAACAAGAAGTAGGGAGACAAACTTGAGGGGTTTTCTCCTGGCACATTCCATTCTAAATTCCAATCTAGAACACGACTTCCATTGAGGCTCTGTTGCCCTAGTAACCAGAATTGGTAAGGGAGAACTGCTGCCACCTTGTGGCCGTTTCACACAACAGCAGCTTTAATCCCAGCGCTAATGGTCAGTTGATATTCAAAATCATTGCAGGCCTGTAAATGACACCTGCCCTGAAAACAAATCCTGGGGTCACATATCGACCAAAAAATTCAAAGGACGTCCATATTTCAAAACGACCGTTTCAAAAGGCATATTTTACGCACATGAGTGTTCTTCTTCTTTTTGTTTCTTTACTTTTTTGTTAAAAAAACGGGAATGGAAAAAGGCATCCCTCAGAATGGGCAAAAATCGTTGAAAACGAATCAATGGACAAAGGTTTAATCTCCAATATATAAACAGCTCATGTAGCTTAATATTAAAAAAAACAAAAAACCCAATACAAAAATGGGCAGTAGATCTAAAGACACGTTTCTTCAAAGACGACACAGAGATGGCCAAGACGCACATGAAAAGCTGCTGAAGAGCACTAAATATTAGAGAAATGCAAATCGAAACTACAATGAGGTATCACCTCACACCTGTTAGAATCGGCATCATCAGAAAATCTACAAACAACTAATTCTGGGGAGGGTGTGGACAAAAGGATCCCTCTTCCACTATTGGTGGGTATGTAAATTGATACAGTCACTATGGAGAACACAATGGAGTTTCCTTAAAAAAACTAGAAATAGAATTACCATCTGATCCTGCAATCCCACTTCTGGGAATAGACCCAGTGAAAACCATAAATCAAAAAGGCACATTCACCACAATGTTCATTGCAGCACTATTTACAAAGGCCAGGTAATGGAAGCAACATAAATGCCCTCACACAGATGAATGGATAAAGATGTGGTACATGTATAAAATGGAATATTACTCAACCATAAAAAGGAATGAAACTGGGTCATTTGTAGAGACATCGATGGATCTAGAGACTGTCATACAGAATGAAGTAGGTTAGAAAGAGGAAAACAAATTTTGTATATTAATGCATATATGTGGAACCTAAAAAATGGTACAGATGAACTGGTTTGCAGGGAAGAAATAGAGACACAGAGGTAAAGAACAAACGTATGGACACCAAGTGTGGGAAGCCATGGGGTGGTGGTGGTGGGATGAGTTGGGAGTATGAGATTGACCTGTATACATGTATATGCATAAAATACATATCTAATAATAACCTGCTGTATATAAAAGTAAATAAAATTAAATTTCAAAATCTTAAAAATAAAATTTAAATATAAAACAGAAAAAAGTTCTTCTCTTCACACAGATGTATTTATAGGAATGAATTACTTCCATGCTTATATCTATAAATATATAAAAGAGGAATAAAATCTAACTTGAACCATAAAAGGAAAAAAACCTGAACCCACCAGTTATACAGAGGAAAACCCTATCAGGGCACTTGCTCCAGCGGCAAACAATTCTGAAATTGGTCAGAGGTGGGGAATCATCCCCATACAGCCAGCAACGAACACCCCACACAAGGAGCATCCTCATTTCAAAGCTGGGGGACTGAGCCGAGGCATCTCTAAAAAAAGGTGAGCTGAGCCGCAGGCCAGCTGTTGCTTAACTGTTCCCACCCTTCCCAGGTAAAACAACTGAATATGTACAAGGGCTTGAAAGACTAGAGGAAGGGCCGTGGAGCCACACCAGCGACAGCACGCAGGCCAACTTGGTGCCTGCAGGCCAGCCAGGGTGGTCCTGGACCCGGGCGCTCTTCCGGAAGCTTTCCATTGTCCTGCCTGAGATACCCCACCTGTCCCGGCTCCCACTGCTTTTTTCCTTCCTCACCACTGTCCGGAGAGAAATTCCAGCAGAAGGTATGGGTGACACATCCTCTTCTTTACAGGAGGCAGCCTGGCAACTACTGCAGAAAGGCCAGGAGAACCCCACTCACACCGGGCCACCAACAAATCTGTGGCACCTCATTCCCTCCCACCAGCACAGCCCCGAGACTGCTGACGGGGCAGAGAATATGGAGTCAGGAACAGCTTCAGGGGCTATTGCTGCCTGGAGCGCTGTTTATATTGACCTCTACCAGGCACACCTGGGGAGGGCCGGGCGGCAGGATAAGGCTGCCCAGGTCAGCTAATCCACAACACTCAGGGAATCACATTGTTGAAAATGGACCTCGCTAAGGCAGAAGAGAAGCCAAGGAAAAAAAGAACACAATGCCATTTGCACCACCGTAGATGAGTCTAGAGGTAATCACGTGACTTGTAGTAAGTGAGAAAGTGAAAGACACATATCATATCATATCACTTATAGGTGTTACCTAAAAATGGATACCAGGGCAGATATTTCCACCGAGAAGGGCAATCAGAGATTCATTAAACAAACTTATGGTTCACCAATGGAAAGGTGTGAGGATTGGTTTCATTACGATATCGGGATTAACAGACTTATACAAACACAGGTGACATATATAATCACCAAAGACCTACGGAATACCAAAAGACTACTCAACATTCTGTCATAACGTACATGGGAAAAGGATCCCAGGAAAAACAGACATCTGTATATGTGAAAAAGAACCACATCTTCCACACCTACAACAAGCCAAACATTGTAATCAAACTTGCTGTAATAAAAAACAAAAAAATAAATTAAAAACACGAACAAGATGTAGGGAGACAGACTTGAGGGGCTTTCTCCTGTCACATTCCATTCTAAATTCCAATCTAGAACACGACTTCCATTGAGGCTCTGTTGCCCTAGTAACCAGAATTGGTAAGGGAGATCTGCTGCCACCTTGTGGCCGTTTCACACAACAGCAGCTTTAATCCCAGCACTCATGGTCAGTTGATATTCAAAATCATTGCAGGCCTGTAAATGACACCTGCCCTGAAAACAAATCCTGGGGTCACATATCGACCAAAAAATTTAAAGGACGTCCATATTTCAATATGACCGTTTCAAAAGGCATATTTTATGCACATTAGTGTTCTGCTTCTTTTTCTTTCTTTCTTTTTTGGTTAAAAACACGGGAATGGAAAAAGGCATCCCTCAGAAGGGGCGATAATAGTTGCAAACGAATCAATGGACAAAGGTTTAATCTCCAATATATATAAACAGCTCATGCAGCTTATTAAAAAAACAAACAACCCAATACAAAAATGGGCAGAAGATCTAAAGAGACGTTTCTTCAAAGAAGACACAGAGATGGCCAAGACGCACATGAAAAGCTGCTCAAGAGCACTAATTATTAGAGAAATGCAAATCAAAACTACAATGAGGTATCACCTCACACCTGTTAGAATCGGCATCATCAGAAAATCTACAAACAAATTCTGGGGAGGGTGTGGACAAAAGGAGCCCTCTTCCACTATGGTGGGAATGTAAATTGATACAGTCACTATGGAGAACAGTATGGAGTTTCCTTCAAAGAACTAGAAATAGAAACCTTGACTTTCCCTAACCCTAACCATAGCCCGGAACGGAATCCTACCACCAACCCTACACCTTATCTATGCCGTACACTAATCCTAATCCGTACGCTGGCACTAACCAGTGAGTCAACACGTACCCTGACCCTAACACGTTTCCATACCCTCAGCTGTGCCCTAAAACTTGTCGTTGCCTATCCTTAACCTTAGCCCGGAACGGAAACCTACCATCAGCCCTACACCTTACCCTAAGCTGTACCCTAATCCTAATTCATACATCAACACGTTCCCTGACCCTAACACGTTTCCGTATCCTCACCTCTGCCATAAACCTTGCCGTTCCCTAACCCTAACCCTAGCCCGGAACGGAAACCTACCACCAACCCTACACCTTACCTTACGCCGTACCCTAATCCTAATTCGTATGCTGACACTAACCTGTGCATCAACACATACCCTGACCCTAACACGTTTCGTACCCTCACCTGTGCCCTAAACTTTGCCGGTCCCTAAACATAACCCTAGACTGGAACGGAAACGTACCACCAACCCTACACCTTACTCTATGCGGTACCCTAATCCTCATGCGTATGCTGACACTAACCCGTGAGTCAACACGTACCCTGAACCTAACACATTTCTGTACCATCACCTGTGCCCAAAACCTTGCAATTCGCTAACCCTAACCCTACAACGGAATGGAAACCTACCGCCCTCCGTACACCTTACCCTACGCCGTACCCTAATCCTAATGCGTATGATGACACTATTCCATGTATCAACATGTATCATGACCCTAACACGTTTCTGTACCGTCACCTGTACCCTAAACCTTGCCGTACCCTAACACTAACCCTAGCCCAGAATGGAAAACTACCACAACCCGTACAGCATACCCTACACGGTACCCTAATCCTAATCCGTACACTGACACTAACCCGTGCGTCAACACGTACACTGACCCTAACACTTTTCCGTTCCCTCACCTGTGCCCTAAACCGTGCCGTTGCCTAACCCTAACCCTAGCCCAAAACGGAAACCTACCACCAACCCTACACGTTACTCTACGCCATACCCTAATCATAATCCGAGCGTCAACACGTACCCTGACCCTAACACATTTCCGTACCCTCACCTATGCCCTAAACCTTGCCGTTCCATAACACTAACCCTAGCCTGGAACGGAAACCTACCACCAACCCTAGACCTTAACCTACGAAGGACCATAAACCTACTCCGTACGCTGACACTAACACATGCGTCAACACTTACCCTGACCCTAACACGTTTCCGTACTTTCACCTGTGACCTAAACCTTGCCATTCCCTAACCCTAACCCTAGACCACAATGGAAACCTACCACCAAGCCTACACCTTACCCTAAGCCGTACCCTAATGCTAATCCATATGTCAACACGTACCCTGACACTAACACCTTTCCATACCCTCATCTGTGCCCAAAACCTTGCCGTTCCCTAACACTAACCCTAGCCTGAAACGGAAACCTACCACCAACCATACACTTTACCCTATGCCGCACCATAATCCTCATCTGTACGTTCACACTAACCCGTGCGTCAACACGTACCCTGAGCCTAACACGTTTCGATACCCTCACGTGTGCCCTAAACCTTGCCGTTCCCTAACCCTAACCCTAGCCCAGAACGGAAACCCACCACCAGCCCTACACCTTACCCTACGACGTACACTACTCCTGGCCCGTACGCTGGCACTGACCCTTGCGTCAGCACATAGCCTGACTCTCCCACGTTTCCGTACCCGCACCTGTGCCCTAAGACTTGCCGTTCCCTAACCCTAACCCTAGCCCGGAAAGGAAGCCCACCACCAGCCCTACACCTTTCCCTACGCCGTAGCCTACGACTGGCCCATACGCTGGCACTGACACGTGTGTCAGCACGTAGCATGACCCTCCCAGGTTTCCATACCCTCACCTGTGCCCTAAGCCTTGACATTCCCTAACCCTAACCCTAGCCCGGAAAGGAAACCAACCACCAGCCCTACACCTTACCCTACGCTGTTGCCTACTCCTGGCCTGTACGCTGGCACTGACCCGTGCGTCAGCACATAGCCTGACCCTCCACCATTTCCGTACCCTCAACTGTGCCCTAAGTCTTGTCCTTCCCTAACCCTAGCCCTAGCCCAGAACAGAAACCCACCACCAGCCCTACAGCTTACCCTACGCCGTAGCCTAATCCTGGCCCGTACGCTGGCACTGATCCGTGCGTCAGCACGTAGCCTGACCTTCCCACGTTCCCGTACCCTCACCTGTGTCCTAAGCCTTGCCGTTCCATAACCCTAACCATAACCCCAAACGGAAACCCACCACCAGCCCTAAACCTTACCCTACGCCGTACCCTACACCTGGCCCGTACGCTGGCACTGATCCGTGCGTCAGCATGTAGCCTAACCCTCCCACTTTTCCTTACCCTCACCTGTTCCCTAAGCCTTGCCGATCCCTAACTCTAACCCTAGCCCGGAACGGAAACCCACCACCAGCCCTACACCCTACCCTACGTCGTAGCCTACTGCTGGCCCGTAAGCTGGCACTCCCCCATGTGTCAGCCCGTAGCCTGCCTCTCCCACGTTTCCGTACCCTCACCTGTGCCCTAAGCCTTGCAGTTCCCTACCTCTAACCCTAGCCCGGAACGGAAACCACCACCAGCCCTACACATTACGCTATGCCGTACCCTACTCCTGGCCCGTACGCTGGCACTGACCCATTCTTCAGCACGTATCCTGACCCTCCCACGTTTCCGTACCCTCACCTGTGTCCTAAGCCTTAACGTTCCCTAACCCTAACCCTAGACCGGAATGGACACCCACCACCGCCCTTACACCATACCCAACGCCGTACCCTACTCCTGGTCCACACCCTGGCACTGACCCGTTCTTCAGCATGTAGCCTGACCCTCCCACGTTTCCGTACCCTCACCTGTGCCCTAAGCCTTGCCGCTCCCTAACCCTAACACTAGCCCGGAATGGACACCCACCACCAGCCTTACACTTTACCCTACGCCGTACCCTACTCCTGGTCCATACCCTGGCATTGAACCGTGCTTCAGCATGTAGCCTAACCCTCCCACGTTTCCGTACCCTCACCTGTGCCCTAAGCCTTGCCTTTCCCTATCCCTAACCCTAGCCCGGAACAGAAACCCACCACAAAACCTAAACCTTAATGTACGCCGTAGACTACTCCTGACCCGTACGCTGGCAGTGACCCTTGCGTCAGCACATAGCCTGCCTCTGCCACGTTTCCATACCCTCAACTGTGCACTAAGCCTTGCCGTTCCCTAACTCTAACCTGGAACGGAAACCCACAACCAGCCCTACACCTTACCCAATGCCGTACCCGAATCCTGGCGCGTACGCTGGCAAAGACCCGTGCGTCATCACGTAGCCTGACCCTCCCACGTTTCCGTACCCTCACCTGTGCCCTAAGCCTTGCCGTTCCCTAACCCTAACCCTACACCTAATCCTACGCCATACCCTACACTTGGCCCATACGCTGGCACTGACCCGTGCGTCAGCACGTAGCCTGACCCTCCCACTTTTCCGTACCATCTTCTGTGCCCTAAGCTTTGCCGTTCCCTAACCCTAAACCTAGCCTGGAACGGAAACCCACCACCAGCCCTAAACCTTACCCTACGCCGTACCCTAATCCTGCCCCGTACGCTGGCACTGACCCATGCGTCAGCACCTAGCCTGCCACTCCTACGTTTCCGTACCCTCACATGTGCCCTAAGCCTTGCCGTTCCCTAACCCTAACCCGGAACATAAACCCACCACCAGCCCTAAACCTTACCCTACGCTCTACCCTACTCCTGGCCCCTACGCTGGCACTGACCTGTGCGTCAGCACGTAGCCTGCCTCTCCCACGTTTCCATACCCTCACCTGTGTCCTAAGCCTTGCCGTTCCCTAACCCTAACCCTAGCCTGGAACGGAAACCCACCACCAGCCCTAAACCTTACGCTACGACGTACCCTAATCCTGGCCCGTACGCTGGCACAGACCCGTGCGTCAACACGTAGCCTGCCACTCCCACGTTTCCGTACGTTCACCTGTGACCTAAGCCTTGCTGTTCCCTCACCCTAACCCTAGCCCGGAACGGAAACCCACCACCAGCCCTAAACCTTACCATACGCCATACCCTACTACTGGCCCGTACGCTGGCACTGACCCGTGCGTCAGCACGTAGCCTGACCCTCCCACGTCTCCTTACGTTCACCTGTGCCCTAAGCCTTGCCGTTCCATAACCCTAACCATAACCCCAAACGGAAACCCACCACCAGCCCTAAACCTTACCCTACGCCGTACCCTACACCTGGCCCGTACGCTGGCACTGATCCGTGTGTCAGCATGTAGCCTAACCCTCCCACTTTTCCTTACCCTCACCTGTTCCCTAAGCCTTTCCGATCCCTAACTCTAACCCTAGCCCGGAATGGAAACCCACCACCAGCCCTACACCCTACCCTACGTCGTAGCCTACTGCTGGCCCGTAAGCTGGCACTCTCCCATGTGTCAGCCCGTAGCCTGCCTCTCCCACGTTTCCGTACCCTCACCTGTGCCCTAAGCCTTGCAGTTCCCTACCTCTAACCCTAGCCCGGAACGGAAACCACCACCAGCCCTACACATTACGCTATGCCGTACCCTACTCCTGGCCCGTACGCTGGCACTGACCCATTCTTCAGCACGTATCCTGACCCTCCCACGTTTCCGTACCCTCACCTGTGTCCTAAGCCTTAACATTCCCTAACCCTAACCCTAGACCGGAATGGACACCCACCACCGCCCTTACACCATACCCAACGCCGTACCCTACTCCTGGTCCACACCCTGGCACTGACCCGTTCTTCAGCATGTAGCCTGACCCTCCCACGTTTCCATACCCTCACCTGTGCCCTAAGCCTTGCCGCTCCCTAACCCTAACACTAGCCCAGAATGGACACCCACCACCAGCCTTACACTTTACCCTACGCCGTACCCTACTCCTGGTCCATACCCTGGCATTGAACCGTGCTTCAGCATGTAGCCTAACCCTCCCACGTTTCCGTACCCTCACCTGTGCCCTAAGCCTTGCCTTTCCCTATCCCTAACCCTAGCCCGGAACGGAAACCCACCACAAAACCTAAACCTTAACGTACGCCGTAGACTACTCCTGACCCGTACGCTGGCAGTGACCCTTGCGTCAGCACATAGCCTGCCTCTGCCACGTTTCCATACCCTCACCTGTGCACTAAGCCTTGCCGTTCCCTAACTCTAACCTGGAACGGAAACCCACAACCAGCCCTACACCTTACCCAATGCCGTACCCGAATTCTGGCGCGTACGCTGGCAAAGACCCGTGCGTCAGCACGTAGCCTGCCACTCCTACGTTTCCGTACCCTCACCTGTGCCCTAAGCCTTGCCGTTCCCTAACCCTAACCCTAGCCCGGAACATAAACCCACCACCAGCCCTAAACCTTACCCTACGCTGTACCCTACTCCTGGCCCTTACGCTGGCACTGACCTGTGCGTCAGCACGTAGCCTGCCTCTCCCACGTTTCCATACCCTCACCTGTGTCCTAAGCCTTGCCGTTCCCTAACCCTAACCCTAGCCTGGAACGGAAACCCACCACCAGCCCTAAACCTTACGCTACGACGTACCCTAATCCTGGCCCGTACGCGGGCACAGACCCATGCTTCAACACGTAGCCTGCCACTCCCACGTTTCCGGACGTTCACCTGTGCCCTAAGCCTTGCTGTTCCCTCACCCTAACCCTAGCCCGGAACGGAAACCCACCACCAGCCCTAAACCTTACCCTACGCCATACCCTACTCCTGGCCCGTACGCTGGCACTGACCCGTGCGTCAGCACGTAGCCTGACCCTCCCACGTTTCCTTACGTTCACCTGTGCCCTAAGCCTTGCCGTTCCCTAACCCTAACCCTAGCCCGGAATGGTATCTCACCACCAGCCCTACTCCTTACCCTACGCCGTTCCCTATTCCTGGCCCGTACGCTGGCACTGACCCGTGAGTCAGCACATAGCCGTACCCTCCCACGTTTCCGTACCCTCACCTGTGCCCTAAGCCTTGTCATTCCCTAACCCTAACCCTAGCACGGAACGGAAACCCACCACCAGCCCTACACTTTAGCCTACGCCGTAGCCTATTCCTGGCCCGTACATTGGCACTGACCCATGCGTAAGGACGTAGCCTGACCATCCCACGTTTCCGTACCCTCACCTGGGCTCTAAGCCTTGCCGTTCCCAAACCCTAAACCTAGCCCGGAACGGAAACCACCACCAGACCTACACCTTACCCTACGCACTACCCTACTCCTGGCCCTTACGCTGGCACGGACACGTGCGTGAGCACATAGCCTTACCCTCCAACCACCCTCCCAATACAGAAATGGTCAGAAGATCTCATGAGACGACCCTTCAAAGAAGACACAGACATGGCCAAGACGAAGATGAAAAGCTGCTCAACATCACTAATTATTAGAGAAATGCAAATCAAAACTACAATGAGGGGGCTTCCCTGGTGGCGCAGTGGTTGAGAGTCCGCCTGCCGATGCAGGGGACACGGGTTCGTGCCCCGGTCCGGGAAGATCCCACATGTCGCGGAGCAGCTGGGCCCGTGAGCCATGGCCACTGAGCCTGCGCGTCCGGAGCCTGTGCTCCGCAATGGGAGAGGCCACAACAGTGAGAGGCCCGCGTACCACAAAAAAAAAAATAAAAAAAAATAAAAAAATACTACAATGAGGTATCACCTCACACATGTTAGAATCGGCATCATCAGAAAACCTACAAACAACAAATTCTGGGGAGGGTGGGGACTAAAGGAGCCCTCTTCCACTATTGGTGGGAATGTAAATTGATACAGTCACTATGGAGAACAGTGTGGAGTTTCCTTAAAAAAACTAGAAATAGAATTACCATCTGATCCAGCAATCGCACTTCTGGGCATATACCCAGAGAAAACAATAAATCAAAAAGGCACATTCACCACAATATTCATTGCAGCACTATTTACAATAGCCCGGTAAGGGAGCAAACTAAATACCCACAAACAGATGAATGGGTAAAGATGTGGTACATATATAAAATGGAATATTACTCGGCCATAAAAAGGAATGAAACTGGGTCATTTGTAGAGACATCGATGGATCTAGAGACTGTCATAAAAAATGAAGTAAGTCAGAAAGAGGAAAACAAATATTGTATATTAATGTATATATGTGGAACCTAAAAAGTGGTACATATGAACTGGTTTGCAGGGAAGAAATAGAGACACAGGTAGAGAACAAACTTATGGACACCAAGTGTGGGAAGCCATGGGGTGGTAGAGGTGGGATGAGTTGGGAGATTGGGATTGGCCTGCATACATGCATATGCATAAAATACATAACTAATAATAACCTGCTGAATAAAAAAATAAAACTAAATTTCAAAATTTTAAAAAATAAAATTTAAAAATAAAAGAGAAAAAAGTTCTTCCCTTCACACAGATGTATTTATAGGAATGTATTATTTCCATGCTTATATCTATAAATACATAAAAGAGGTATAAAATCTAACTTGAACCATAAACGAAAAAAAACCTGAACCCACCAGTTATACAGAGGAAAGCCCTATCAGGGAACTTGCTCCAGCGGTAAACAATTCTGAAATTGGTCAGAGGTGGGGAATCATCTCCCATACAGCCAGCAACCCACCCCGCATGCAAGGAGCGTCCTCATTGCAAAGCTGGGGGACCGTGCCGAGGCATCTCTGAATAAAGGTGAGCTGAGCCCCAGGCCAGCTGCAGCTGAACTGTTCCCACCCTTCCCAGGTAAAACACCTGAATATGTACAAGGGCATGAAATCCTAGAGGAAGGGCCGTGGAGCCACACCAGCGACAGCACACAGACCAACTTGGTGGCTGCAGGCGAGGCAGGATGGTCCTGACCCCGGGCGCTCTTCTGGAACCTTTCAATTTCCCTGCCTGAGATACCCCTCCTGTCCCGGACCCCACCCCTTTTTTTCCTTCCTTACCTCAGCCCGGAGAGAAATTCCAGTGGAACTTATGGTTGACACATTCTCTTCTTTACATGTGGCAGCCTGGCAAACCTGCACAAAGTCCAGCAGAGCCCCACACACACCGGGCCACCCACAAAGCCGTGGCCCCTCACACGCTCCCACCAGCAGAGCCCCGAGACTGCTGACGGGGCAGAGAATATGGAGTCAGGCACAGCTTCAGGGGCTATTGCTGCCTGGAGCGCTGTTTATATTGACCTCAACCAGGCACACCTGGGGAGGGCCGGCCGGCACGGTAAGGCTGCCCAGGACAGCTAATCCACAACCCTCAGGGAATCACATTGTTGAAAATGGACCTTGCTAAGGCAGAATAGAAGCCAAGGAAAATAAGGACACAATGCCATTTGCAGCACCGTAGATGAGTCTAGAGGTAATCATGTGACATGTAGTAAGTCGGAAAGTGAAAGGCACATATCGTATCATATCACTTATAGGTGTTACCTAAAAATGGATACCAGGGCAGATATTTCCACGGAGAAGGGCAATCACATATTCATTAAACAAACTTATGGTTCACCAATGGAAAGGTGTGAGGATTGGTTTCATTACGATATTGGGGTTAACAGACATACAAACACAGGTGATATATATAATAACGAAAGAGCTACGGAATACAAAGAGAGGAGTACAAAACATTCTGTCATAACGTACATGGGAAAAGGATCCCAGGAAGAACAGACATCTGTATATGTGTAAAAGAACCACATCTACCATGCCTACAACAAGCCAAACATTGTAATCAAACTTGCTGTAATATAAAATAAAAAATTAAATTAAAAACACGAACAAGAAGTAGTGAGACAAACTTGAGGGGCTTTTTCCTGTCACATTCTGTTCTAAATGCCAATCTAGAAGGCGACTTCCATTGAGGCTCTGTTGCCCAGGTAACCAGATATGAAAGAGAGAACTGCTGCCACCTTGTGGCCGTTTCACACAACAGCAGCTTTAATCCCAGCGCTAATGGTCAGTTGATATTCAAAATCGTTGCAGGCCTGTAAATGACACCTGCCCTGAAAACAAATCCTGGGGTCACATATCGACCAAAAAATTTAAAGGACGTCCATATTTCAAAACGACCGTTTCAAAAGGCATATTTTATGCACATTAATGTTCTGCTTCTTTTTCTTTCTTTCTTTTTTGGTTAAAAACACGGGAATGGAAAAAGGCATCCCTCAGAAGGGGCGAAAATATTTGCAAACGAATCAATGGACAAAGGTTTAATCTCCAATATATATAAACAGCTCATGCAGCTTATTAAAAAAACAAACAACCCAATAGAAAAATGGGCAGAAGATCTAAAGAGACGTTTCTTCAAAGAAGACACAGAGATGGCCAAGACGCACATGAAAAGCTGCTCAAAAGCACTAATTATTAGAGAAATGCAAATCAAAACTACAATGAGGTATCACCTCACACCTGTTAGAGTCGGCATCATCAGAAAATCTACAAACAACAAATTCTGCGGAGGGTGTGGACAAAAGGAGCCCTCTTCCACTATTGCTGGGAATGTAATTTGATACAGTCACTATGGAGAACAGTATGGAGTTTCCTTTAAAAAACTAGAAATAGAATTACCATCTGACCCAGCAATCCCACTGTTGGGCATATACCCAGAGACAACCATAAATCAAAAATGCACATTCACCACAATGTTCATTGCAGCACTATTTACAATAGCCAGGTAATGGAGGCAACCTACATGCCCACAGACAGATGAATGGATAAAGATGGGGTACATATATAAAATGGAATATTACTCGGCCATAAAAAGGAATGAAACTGGGTCATTTGTAGAGACATCGATGGATCTAGAGAGTGTCATACAGAATGAAGTAAGTCAGAAAGAGGAAAAGAAATATTGTATATTAATGCATATATGTGGAACCTAAAAAATGGTAGAGATGAACTGGTTTGCAGGGAAGAAATAGAGACACAGAGGTAGAGAACAAACGTATGGACACCAAGTGTGGGAAGCCATGGGGTAGTGGTGGTGGGATGAGTTTGGAGTTTGAGATTGACCTGTATACATGTATATGCATAAAATACATAACTAATAATAACCCGCTGTATAAAAAAGTAAATAAAATTAAATTTCAAAATTTTAAAAAATAAAATTTAAAAATAAAACAGAAAAAAGTTCTTCCCTTCATACAGATGTATTTATAGGAATGAATTATTTCCATGCTTATATCTATAAATACATAAAAGAGGAATAAAATCTAACATGAACCATAAACGAAAAAAAAACCTGAACCCACCAGTTATACAGAGGAAAACCCTATCAGGGCACTTGCTCCAGCGGTAAACAATTCTGAAATTGGTCAGAGGTGGGGAATCATCTCCCATACAGCCAGCAACCCACACCCCATGCAAGGAGCATCCTCATTGCAAAGCTGGTGGACCGTGCCGGGGCATCTCTGAATAAAGGTGAGCTGAGCCCCAGGCCAGCTGCTGCTGAACTGTTCCCACCCTTCCCAGGTAAAACACCTGAATATGTACAAAGGCTTGAAAGCCTAGAGGAAGGGCCGTGGAGCCACACCAGCGACAGCACGCAGGCCAACTTGGAGACTGCAGGCCAGCCAGGGTGATCCTGGCCCCGGGCGCTCTTCCGGAAGCTTTCCATTGTCCTGCCTGAGATACCCCATTTGTCCCGGCCCCCACTGCTTTTTTCCTTCCTCACCTCTGTCCGGAGAGAAATTCCAGCGGAAGATATGGGTGACACATCCTCTTCTTTACAGGTGGCAGCCTGGCAACTCCTGCAGAAAGGCCAGCAGAACCCCACTCACACAGGGCCACCAACAAAGCTGTGGCCACTCACTCCCTCCCACCAGCACAGCCCCTGGGCAGAGAATATGGAGTCAGGCACAGCTTCAGGGGCTATTGCTGCCTGGAGCGCTGTTTATATTGACCTCAACCAGGCAGACCTGGGGAGGGCCGGCCGGCAGGGTAAGGCTGCCCAGGTCAGCTAATCCACAACCCTCAGGGAATCACATTGTTGAAAATGGACCTCGCTAAGGCAGAATAGAAGCCAAGGAAAATAAGGACACAATGCCATTTGCAGCACTGTAGATGAGTCTAGAGGTAATCACGTGACTTGTAGTAAGTCAGAAAGTGAAAGACACATATCATTTCATATCACTTATAGGTGTTACCTAAAATAGAAACCAGGGCAGTCATTTCCACTGAGAAGTGCAATCATAGATTCATTAAACAAACTTACGGTTCACCAATGGAAATGTGTGAGGATTGGTTTCATTACGATATCGGGGTTAACAGACATATACAAACAGAGGTGACATATATAATCACCAAAGACCTACGGAATACCAAGAGAAGACTACTCAACATTCTGTCATGACGTACATGGGAGAAGGATCCCAGGAAGTACAGACATCTGTATATGTGTAAAAGAACCACATCTTCCACACCTACAACAAGCCAAACATTGTAATCAAACTTGCTATAATAAAAAAAAAATTAAATTAAAAATACGAACAAGAAGTAGGGAGTCAAACTTGAGGGGCTTTCTCCTGGCACATTCCATTCTAAATTCCAATGTAGAACACGACGTCCATTGAGGCTCTGTTGCCCTAGTAACCAGATGTGTTAAGGGAGAACTGCTGCCACCTAGTGGCCCTTTCACACAACAGCAGCTTTAATCCCAGTGCTAATGGTCAGTTGCTATTCAAAATCATTGCAGGCCTGTAAATGACACCTGCCCTGAAAACAAATCCTGGGGCCACATATCGACCAAAAAATTTAAAGGACGTCCATATTTCAAAACGACCGTTTCAAAAGGCATATTTTATGCACATTAGTGTTCTGCTTCTTTTTCTTTCTTTCTTTTTTGGTTAAAAACACGGGAATGGAAAAAGGCATCCCTCTGAAGGGGCGAAAATAGTTGCAAACGAATCAATGGACAAAAGTTTAATCTCCAATATATATAAACAGCTCATGCAGCTTAATATTAAAAAAACAAACAACCCAATACAAACATGGGCAGAATATCTAAAGAGACGTTTCTTCAAAGAAGACACAGAGATGGCTAAGACGCACATGAAAAGCTGCTCAAGAGCACTAATTATTAGAGAAATGCAAATCAAAACTAAAATGAGGTATCACTTCACACCTGTTAGAATCGGCATCATCAGAAAATCTACAGACAACAAATTCTGGGGAGGGTGTGGACAAAAGGAGCCCTCTTCCACTATTGTTGGGAATGTAAATTGATACAGTCACTATGGAGAACAGTATGGAGTTTCCTTAAAAAACCTACAAATAGAAACCTTGACTTTCCCTAACCCTAACCATAGCCTGGAACGGAAACCTACCACCAACCGTGCACCTTATCTACGTGGTACACTAATCCTAATCCGTACGCTGGCACTAACCAGTGAGTCAACATGTACCCTGACACTAACACGTTTCCGTACCCTCAGCTGTGCCCCAAACCTTGCCGTTGCCTATCCTTAACCTTAGCCCGGAACAGAAACCTACCATCAGCCCTACACCTTACCCTAAGCCGTACCCTAATCCTAATCCATACGTCAACACGTACCCTGACCCTAACACGTTTCCGTACCCTCACCTCTGCCATAAACCTTGTCGTTCCCTTACCTTAACCCTAGCCCGGAACGGAAAACTACCACCAACCCTACACCTTACCTTAAGCCATACCCTAATCCTAATTCGTATGCTGACACTAACCTGTGCATCAACACGTACCCTGACCCTAACACGTTTCGTACCCTCACCTGTGCCCTAAACTTTGCCAGTCCCTAAACATAACCCTAGACTGGAACGGAAACCTACCACCAACCCTACACCTTACTCTATGCGGTACCCTAATCCTCATGCGTACGCTCACACTAACCCGTGAGTCAACACGTACCCTGAACCTAACACATTTGCGTACCATCACCTGTGCCCTATACCTTGCAATTCGCTATCCCTAACCCTACACCGGAATGTAAACCTACCGCCATCTGTACACCTTACTCTACGCCGTACCCTAATCCTAATGCGTACGATGACACTATTCCATGCATCAACATGCACCATGAACCTAACACGTTTCTGTACCCTCACCTGTGCCCTAAGCCTTGCCGTTCACTAACCCTAACCCTAGCCCTGAACTGAAACCCACCACCAGCCCTACACCATACCCTATGCCGTACCCTACTCCTTGCCTGTATGCTGGCACTGACCCGTGCGTCAGCACGTAGCCTGCCTCTCCCAAGTTTCCGTACCCTCACCTGTGCCCTTAGCCTTGCCGTTCCCTAACCCTAACCCTAGCCCAGAAGGGAAACCCACCACCAGCCCTACACCTTACCCTACGCCGTACCCTACTCCTGGCCCATACGCTGGCACTGACCCATGCGTCAGCAGGTAGCCTGAACCTCCCACATTTCCGTACCCTCACCTGTGCCCTAAAACGACGTTCCCTAACCCTAATCAAACCCCGGAATGGACACCCACCACCAGTCTTACACCTTACCCTACGCCGTACCCTACTCCTGTTCCACACCCTGGCACTGACCCGTGCTTCAGCATGTAGCCTGACCCTCCCACGTTTCCGTACCCTCACCTGTGCCCTAAGCCTTGCCGTTCCCTAACACAAACCCTACACTTTACCCTACGCCATACCCTATTCCTGGGCCGTACGCTGGCACTGACACTTGCGTCAGCACGTAGCCTGACCCTCCCACGTTTCTGTACCCTCACCTGTGCCCTAAGCCTTGCCATTCCCTAACCCTAACCCTAGCCGTGAACGGAAACCCACCACCAGCCCTACACCTTACCCTACGTCGTACCCTACACCTGGGCCGTACACTGGAACTGACCCTTGTGTAACCACGTAGCCTGCCACTCCCATGTTTCCATACCCTCACCTGTGCCCTAAGCCTTGCCGATCCCTAACCCTAACCCTACCCTGGAACAGAAACCCACCACCAGCCCTACACCTTACCCTACGCCGTACCCTAATTCTGGCGCGTACGCTGGCACTGACCCGTGTGTCAGCACTTAGCGTGCCTCTCCCTCGTTTCAGTACCCTTACCTGTGCCCTAAGCCTTGCCGTTCCCTAACCCTAACCCGGAACAGAAACCCACCAACAGCCCTACACCTTACCCTACTCCGTACCCTAATCCTGGCCCGTATACTGGCACTGAACCGTGCGTCAGCACATAGGCTGACCCTCCCACGTTTCTGTACCCTCAGCTGTGCCCTAAGCCTTGCCGTTCCCTAACCCTAACCCTAGCGCGGAATGGAAACCCACAACCAGCCCTACAGCATACTTTACTCCTGACACGTATGCTGGCACTGACACGTTTGTCAGCACGTAGCCTGCCTCTCCCACGTGTCCCTATGCTCACCTGTTCCCTAAACCTTGCCGTTCCCTAACCCTAACCCTAGCCCGGAACGGAAACCCACCACCAGCCCTACACGTTACCCTATGCTGTACCCTACTCCTGGCCCTTACGCTGGCACTGACACGTGCGTCAGCACACAGCCTGACCATCCCACGACCCTCCCAATACAGAAATGGGCAGAAGATCTCAAGAGACGTTTCTTCAAAGAAGACACAGAGATGGCCAAGACGCACATGAGAAGCTGCTCAAGAGCACTAATTATTAGAGAAATGCAAATCAAAACTACAATGAGGTATCACCTCACACCTGTTAGAATCGGCATCATCAGATAATCTACAAACAACAAATTCTGGGGAGGGTGTGGACAAAAGGAGCCCTCTTCCACTATTGGTGGGAATGTAAATTGATAGAGTCACTATGGAGAACACTATGGAGTTTCCTTAAAAAATCTAGAAATAGAATTACCATCTGATCCAGCAATTCCACTTCTGGGCATATACCCAAAGAAAACCATAAATCAAAAAGGCACATTCACCACAATGTTCATTGCAGCACTATTTACAATAGCCAGGTAATGAAAGCAACCTAAACGCCCAAAGACAGATGAATGGATAAAGATGGGGTACATATATAAAATGGAATATTACTCGGCCATATAAAGGAATGAATCTGGGTCATTTGTAGAGACATCGATGGATCTAGAGACTGTCATACAGAATGAAGTAAGTCAGAAAGGGGAAAACAAATATTGTATATTAATGCATATATGTGGAACCTAAAAAATTGTACAGATGAACTGGTTTGCAGGGAAGAAATAGAGACACAGAGGTAGAGAACAAACGTATGGACACCAAGTGTGGGAAGCCATGGGGTGGTGGTGGTGGGATGAGTTTGGAGATTGAGATTGACCTGTATACATGTATATGCATAAAACACATAACTAATAATAACCAGCTGTATAAAAAAGTAAATAAAATTAAATTTCAAAATTTTCAAAAATAAAATTTAAAAATAAAACAGAAAAAAGTTCTTCACTTCACACAGATGTATTTATAGGAATGAATTATTTCCATGCTTATATCTATAAATACATAAAAGAGGAATAAAAGCTAACTTGAACCATAAACGAAGAAAAACCTGAACCGACCAGTTATACAGAGAAAAACACTATCAGGGCACTTGCTCCAACGGTAAACAATATTGAAATTGTTCAGAGGAGGGGAATCATCTCCCATACAGGCAGCAACCCACACCCCACACAAGGAGCTTCCTCATTGCAAAGCGGGGGGACCGAGCCGAGGCATCTCTGAACAAAGGTGAGCTGAGCCCCAGGCCAGCTGTTGCTGAACTGTTCCCACCCTTCCCAGGTAAAACACCTGAATATGTACAAGGGCTTGAAAGACTAGAGGAAGGGCCGTGGAGCCACACCAGCGACAGCATGCAGGCCAACTTGGTGCCTGCAGGCCAGCCAGGGTGGTCCTGGCCCTGGGCGCTCTTCCGGAAGCTTTCCATTGTACTGCCTGAGATACCCCACTTGTCCCGGCCCCCACTGCTTTTTTCCTTCCTCACCTCTGTCCGGAGAGATATTCCAGCGGAAGGTATGGGTGACACATCCTCCTCCTTACAGGAGGCAGCCTGGCAACTCCTGCAGAAAGGCCAGCAGAACCCCACTCACACCGGGCCACCAACAAAGCTGTGGCCCCTCACTCCCTCCCACCAGCACAGCCCCGAGACTGCTCACAGGGCAGAGAATATGGAGGCAGGCACAGCTTCAGGGGCTATTGCTGCATGGAGCGCTGTTTATATTGACCTCAACCAGGCACACCTGGGGATGGCCGGCCGGCAGGATAAGGCTGCCCACGTCAGCTAATCCACAACCCGCAGGGAAGCACATTGTTGAAAAGGGACCTCGCTATGTCAGAATAGAAGGCAAGGAAAAAAAGAACACAATGCCTTTTGCAGCACCGTAGATGAGTCTAGAGGTAATCACGTGACATGTAGTAAGTCAGAAAGTGAAAGGCACATATCATATCATATCACTTATAGGTGTTACCTAAAAATGGATACCAGGGCAGATATTTCCACCGAGAAGGGCAATCAGAGATTCATTAAACAAACTTATGGTTCACCAATGGAAAGTTGTGAGGATTGGTTTCATTACAATATCGGGGTTAACAGACTTATACAAACACAGGTGACATATATAATCACCAAAGACCTACGGAATACCAAAAGACTACTCAACATTCTGTCATAACGTACATGGGAAAAGGGTCCCAGGAAGAACAGACATCTGTATATGTGTAAAAGAACCACATCTTCCACACCTCCAACAAGCCAAACATTGTAATCAAACTTACTGTAATAAAAAATAAAAATTAAATTAAAAACACGAACAAGAAGTAGGGAGACAAACTTGAGGGGCTTTCTCCTGGCACATTCCATTCTAAATTCCAATCTAGAACACGACTTCCATTGAGGCTCTGTTGCCCTAGTAACCAGAATTGGTAAGGGAGAACTGCTGCCACCTTGTGGCCGTTTCACACAACAGCAGCTTTAATCCCAGCGCTAATGGTCAGTTGATATTCAAAATCATTGCAGGCCTGTAAATGACACCTGCCCTGAAAACAAATCCTGGGGTCACATATCGACCAAAAAATTCAAAGGACGTCCATATTTCAAAACGACCGTTTCAAAAGCCATATTTTAGGCACATTAGTGTTCTGCTTCTTTTTCTTTCTTACTTTTTTGGTTAAAAACACGGGAATGGAAAAAGGCATCCCTCAGAAGGGGCGAAAATAGTTGCAAACGAATCAATGGACAAAGTTTTAATCTCCAATATATATAAACAGCTCATGCAGCTTAATATTAAAAAAACAAACAACCCAATACAAAAATGGGTAGAAGATCTAAAGATACGTTTCTTCAAAGAAGACACAGAGATGTCCAAGACGCACATGAAAATCTGCTCAACAGCACTAATTATTAGAGAAATGCAAATCAAAACTACAATGAGTTATCACCTCACACCTGTTAGAACCGGCATCATCAGAAAATCTACAAACAACAAATTCTGGGGAGGGTGTGGACAAAAGGAACCCTCTTCCACTATTGGTGGGAATGTAAATTGATACACTCACTATGGAGAACAGTATGGAGATTCCTTAAAAAAAATCGAAATAGAATTACCATCTGATCAAGCAATCCCACTTCTGGGCATATACCCAAAGAAAACCATAAATCAAAAAGGCACATTCACCACAATGTTCATTGCAGCACTATTTACAATAGCCAGGTAATGGAAGCAACCTAAATGCCCACAGACAGATGAATGGATAAAATTGGGGTACATATATAAAATGGAATATTACTCGGCCATAAAAAGGAATGAAACTGGGTCTTTTGCAGAGACATCGATGGATCTAGAGACTGTCATACAGAATGAAGTAAGTCAGAAAGAGGAAAACAAATATTGTATATTAATGCATATATGTGGAACCTAAAAAATGGTACAGATGAACTGGTTTGCAGGGAAGAAATAGAGACACAGAGGTAGAGAAGAAACATATGGACACCAAGTGTGGGAAGCCATGGGGTGGTGGTGGTGGGATGAGTTGGGAGTTTGAGATTGACCTGTATACATATATATGCATAAAATACATAACTAATAATAACCCGCTGTATAAAAAAGTAAATAAAATTAAATTTCAAAATTTTAAAATATAAAATTTAAAAATAAAACAGAAAAAAGTTCTTCCCATCACACAGATGTATTTATAGGAATGAATTATTTCCATGCTTATATCTATAAATACATAAAAGAGGAATAAAATCTAACTTGAACCATAAACGAAAAAAAAACCTGAACCCACCAGTTATACAGAGGAAAACCCTATCAGGGCACTTGCTCCAGTGGTAAACAATTCTGAAATTGGTCAGAGGTGGGGAATCATCTCCCGTACAGCCAGCAACCCACCCCCCATGCAAGGAGCGTCCTCATTGCAAAGCTGTGGGACAGTGCCGAGGCATCTCTGAATAAAGGTGAGCTGAGCCCCAGGCCAGCTGCTGCTGAACTGTTCCCACCCTTCCCAGGTAAAACACCTGAATATGTACAAAGGCTTGAAAGCCTAGAGGAAGGGCCGTGGAGCCACACCAGCGACAGCACGCAGGCCAACTTGGTGACTGCAGGCCAGCCAGGGTGATCCTGGCCCCTTGTGCACTTCCGGAAGATTTCCATTGTCCTGCCTGAGATACCCCTCTTGTCCCGGGCCCCACTGCATTTTTCCTTCCTCACCTCTGTCCGGAGAGAAATTCCAGCGGAAGGTATGGGTGACACATCCTCTTCTTTACAGGTGGCAGCCTGGCAACTCCTGCAGAAAGGCCAGCAGAACCCCACTCTCACCGGGCCACCAACAAAGCTGTGGCCCCTCACTCCCTCCCACCAGCACAGCCCCGAGACTGCTGACGGGGCAGAGAATATGGAGTCAGGCACAGCTTCAGGGGCTATTGCTGCCTGGAGCGCTGTTTATATTGACCTCAACCAGGCAGACCTGGGGAGGGCCGGCCGGCAGGGTAAGGCTGCCCAGGTCAGCTAATCCACAACCCTCAGGGAATCACATTGTTGAAAATGGACCTCGCTAAGGCAGAACAGAAGCCAAGGAAAATAAGGACACAATGCCATTTGCTGCGCCGTAGATGAGTCTAGATGTAATCACGTGACTTGTAGTAAGTCAGAAAGTGAAAGACACATATCATTTCATATCACTTATAGGTGTTACCTAAAATAGAAACCTGGGCAGTCATTTCCACTGAGAAGTGCAATCATAGATTCATTAAACAAACTTATGGTTCTCCAATGGAAAGGTGTGAGGATTGGTTTCATTACGATATTGGGGTTAACAGACATATACAAACACAGGTGATATATATAATCACCTAAGACCTACGGAATACAAAGAGAGGACTACTCAACATTCTGTCATAATATACATGGGCAAAGCATCCCAGGAAAAACAGACATCTGTATATGTGTAAAAGAACCACATCTTCCACACCTACAACAAGCCAAACATTGTAATCAAACTTGCTGTAATAAAAAATAAAAAATTAACTTAAAAACACGAACAAGAAGTAGTGAGACAAACTTGAAGGGCTTTCTCCTGGCACATTCCATTCTGAATTCCAATCAAGAACACGACTTCCATTGAGGCTCTGTTGCACTAATAACCAGATTTGAAAGAGAGAACTGCTGCCACCTTGTGGCCGTTTCACACAACAGCAGCTTTAATCCCAGCGCTAAAGGTCAGTTGATAGTCAAAATCATTGCAGGCCTGTAAATGACACCTGCCCTGAAAACAAATCCTGGGGTCATATATCGACCAAAAAATTCAAAGGACGTCCATATTTCAAAACGACCGTTTCAAAAGCCATATTTTACGCACATTAGTGTTCTGCTTCTTTGTCTTTCTTTCTTTTTTGGTTAAAAAAACGGGAATGGAAAAAGGCATCCCTCAGAAAGGGCGAAAATCGTCGCAAACGAATCAATGGACAAAGGTTTACTCTCCAATATATATAAACAGCTCATGCGGCTTAATATTAAAAAAAACAAACAACCCAATACAAAAATGGGCAGAAGATCTAAAGAGACGTTTCTTCAAAGAAGACACAGAGATGGCCAAGACGCACATGAAAAGCTGCTCAAGAGCACTAATTATTAGAGAAATGCAAATCAAAACTACAATGAGGTATCACCTCACACCTGTTAGAATCGGCATCATCAGAAAATCTACAAACAACAAATTCTGGGGACGGTGGGGACAAAAGGATCCCTCTTCCACTATTGGTGGGAATGTAAATTGATACAGTCACTATGGAGAACACTATGGAGTTTCCTTAAAAAAACTAGAAATAGAATTACCATCTGATCCAGCAATCCCACTTCTGGGCATATACTCAGAGAAAACCATAAATCAAAAAGGCACATTCACCACAATGTTCATTGCAGCACTATTTACAATAGCCAGGTAATGGATGCAAACTAAATGCCCACAGACAGATGAATGGATAAAGATGTGGTATATGTATAAAGTGGAATATTACTCAGCCATAAAAAGGAATGAAACTGGGTCATTTGTAGAGACATCGATGGATCTAGAGACTGTCATACAGAATGAAGTAAGTCAGAAAGAGGACAAATATTGTATATTAATGCATATATGTGGAACCTAAAAACTGGTACAGATGAACTGGTTTGCAGGGAAGAAATAGAGACAGAGGTAGAGAACAAACGTATGGACACCAAGTGTGGGAAGCCATGGTGTGGTGGTGGTGGGATGAGTTGGGAGATAGGGATTGACCTGCATACATGTATATGCATAAAACACATAACTGATAATAACCCGCTGTATAAAAAAGTAAATAAAATTAAATTTCAAAATTTTCAAAAATAAAATTTAAAAATAATACAGAAAAAAGTTCTTCCCTTCACACAGATGTATTTATAGGAATGAATTATTTCCATGCTTATATCTATAAATACATAAAAGAGGAATAAAATCTAACTTGAACCATAAAAGAAAAAAAAACCTGAACCCACCAGTTATACAGAAGAAAACCCTATCAGGGCACTTGCTCCAGCGGTAAACAATTCAGAAATTGGTCAGAGGTGGGGAATCATCTCCCATACAGCCAGCAACCCACACCCCACGCAAGGAGCGTCCTCATTGCAAAGCTGGGGGACCGTGCCGAGGCATCTCTGAATAAAGGTGAGCTGAGCCACAGCACAGCTGCTGCTGAACTGTTCCCACCCTTCCCAGGTAAAACACCTGAATATGTACAAGGGCTTGAAAGACTAGAGGAATGGCCGTGGAGCCACACCAGCAACAGCACGCAGGCCAACTTGGTGCCTGCAGGCCAGCCAGGGTGGTCCTGACCCCGGGCGCTCTTCCGGAAGCTTTCCATTGTCCTGCCTGAGATACCCCACCTGTCCCGGCCCCCACTGCTTTTTTCCTTCCTCACCTCTGTCCGAAGAGATATTCCAGCGGAAGTTATGGGTGACACATCCTCTTCTTTACAGGTGGCAGTGTGGCAACTCCTGCAGAAAGGCCAGCAGAACCCCACTCACACTGGGCCACCAACAAAGCTGTGGCCCCTCATTCCCTCCCACCAGCACAGCCCCGAGACTGCTGACGGGGCAGAGAATATGGAGTCAGGCACAGCTTCTGGGGCTATTGCTGCCTGGAGCGCTGTTTATATTGACCTCAACCAGGCACACCTGGGGAGGGCCGGGCGGCAGGGTAAGGCTGCCCAGGTCAGCTAATCCACAACACTCAGGGAATCACATTGTTGAAAATGCACCATGCTAAGGCAGAAGAGAAGCCAAGGAAAAAAAGAACACAATGCCATTTGCACCACCGTAGATGAGTCTAGAGGTAATCACGTGACTTGTAGTAAGTCAGAAAGTGAAAGACACATATCATATCATATCACTTATAGGTGTTACCTAAAAATGGATACCAGGGCAGATATTTCCACCGAGAAGGGCAATCAGAGATTCATTAAACAAACTTATTGTTCAGCAATGGAAAGGTGTGAGGATGGGTTTCATTACGATATCGGGGTTAACAGACTTATACAAACACAGGTGACATATATAATCACCAAAAACCTACGGAATACCAAAAGACTACTCATCATTCTGTCATAACGTACATGGGAAAAGGATCCCAGGAAAAACAGACATGTGTATATGTGTAAAAGAACCACATCTTCCACACCTCCAACAAGCCAAACATTGTAATCAAACTTGCTGTAATAAAAAATAAAAATTAAATTAAAAACACGAACAAGAAGTAGGGAGACAAACTTGAGGGGCTTTCTCCTGGCACATTCCATTCTAAATTCCAATCTAGAACACGACTTCCATTGAGGCTCTGTTGCCCTAGTAACCAGAATTGGTAAGGGAGAACTGCTGCCACCTTGTGGCCGTTTCACACAACAGCAGCTTTAATCCCAGCGCTCATGGTCAGTTGATATTCAAAATCATTGCAGGCCTGTAAATGACACCTTCCCTGAAAACAAATCCTGGGGTCACATATCGACCAAAAAATTCAAAGGACGTCCATATTTCAAAACGACCGTTTCAAAAGGCATATTTTATGCACATTAGTGTACTGCTTCTTTTTCTTTCTTTCTTTTTTGGTTAAAAACACGGGAATGGAAAAAGGCATCCCTCAGAAGGGGCGAAAATAGTTGCAAACGAATCAATGGACAAAGGATTAATCTCCAATATATATAAACAGCTCATGCAGCTTAATATTAAAAAAACAAACAACCCAATACAAAAATGGGCAGAAGATCTTAAATACGTTTCTTCAAAGAAGACACAGAGATGGCCAAGACGCACATGAAAAGCTGCTCAACAGCACTAATTATTAGAGAAATGCAAATCAAAACTACAATGAGGTATCACCTCACACCAGTTAGAATCGGCATCATCAGAAAATCTACAAACAACAAATTCTGGGGAGGGTGTGGACAAAAGGAGCCCTCTTCCACTTTTGGTGGGAATGTAAATTGATACAGTCACTATGGAGAACAGTATGGAGTTTCTTTAAAAAAAAAACTCGGAATAGAATTACCATCTGATCAAGCAATCCCACTTCTGGGCATATACCCAAAGAAAACCATAAATCAAAAAGGCACATTCACCACAATGTTCATTGCAGCACTATTTACAATAGCCAGGTAATGGAAGCAACCTAAATGCCCACAGACAGATGAATGGATAAAGATGGGGTACATATATAAAATGGAATATTACTCGGCCATAAAAAGGATCGAAACTGGGTCATTTGTAGAGACATCGATGGATCTAGAGACTGTCATACAGAATGAAGTAAGTCAGAAAGAGAAAAACAAATATTGTATATTAATGCATATATGTGGAACCTAAAAAATGGTACAGATGAACTGGTTTGCAGGGAAGAAATAGAGACACAGAGGTAGAGAACAAACGTATGGACACCAAGTGTGGGAAGCAATGGGGTGGTGGTGGTGGGACGAGTTGGGAGATTGAGATTGACCTGTATACATGTATATGCATAAAATACATAACTAATAATAACCTGGTGTAATATAAAAGTAAATAAAATTAAATTTCAAAATTTTAAAAAATAAAATTTAAATATAAAACAGAAAAAAGTTCTTCCCTTCACACAGATGTATTTATAAGAATGAATTATTTCCATGCTTATATCTATAAATATATAAAAGAGGAATAATATCTAACTTGAACCATAAAAGAAAAAAAACCTGAACCCACCAGTTATACAGAGGAAAACCCTATCAGGGCACTTGCTCTAGCGGCAAACAATTCTGAAATTGGTCATAGGTGGGGAATCATCTCCCATACAGCCAGCAACCCACCCCCCACGCAAGGAGCGTCCTCATTGCAAAGCTGGGGGATCGAGCCGAGGCATCTCTGAATAAAGGTGAGCTGAGCCCCAGGCCAGCTGCTGCTGAACTCTTCCCACCCTTCCCAGGTAAAACACCTGAATATGTACAAGGGAGTGAAAGACTAGAGGAAGGGCCGTGGAGCCACACCAGCGACAGCACGCAGGCCAACATGATGCCTGCAGCCCAGCCAGGGTGGTCCTGGCCCCGGGCGCTCTTCTGGAAGCTTTCCATTGTCCTGCCTGAGATACCCCACCTGTCCCGGCCCACACTGCTTTTTTCCTTCCTCACCTCTGTCCGGAGAGAAATTCCAGCGGAAGGTATGGGTGACACATCCTCTTCTTTACAGGTGGCAGCCTGGCAACTCCTGCAGAAAGGCCAGCAGAACTCCACTCACACCGGGGCACCAACAAAGCTGTGGCCCCTCACTCCCTCCCACCAGCACAGCCCCGAGACTGCTCACGGGGCAGAGAATATGGAGGCAGGCACAGCTTCAGGGGCTATTGCTGCCTGGAGCGCTGTTTATATTGACCTCAACCAGGCACACCTGGGGAGGGCCGGCCGGCAGGATAAGGCTGCCCACGTCAGCTAATCCACAACCCTCAGGGAATCACAGTGTTGAAAATGGACCTCGCTAAAGCAGAATAGAAGCCAAGGAAAAAAAGGACACAATGCCATTTGCAGCAACGTAGATGAGTCTAGAGGTTATCACGTGACTGGTAGTAAGTCAGAAAGTGAAAGACACATATCGTATCATATCACTTTTAGGTGTTACCTAAAAATGGATACCAGGGCAGATATTTCCACGGAGAAGGGCAATCACAGATTCATTAAACAAACTTATGGTTCACCAATGGAAAGGTGTGAGGATTGGTTTCATTAAGATATTGGGGTTAACAGACATATACAAACAGAGGTGACATATATAATCACCTAAGACCTACGGAATACAAAGAGAAGACTACTCAACATTCTGTCATAACGAACATGGGAAAAGGGTCCCAGGAAGAACAGACATCTGTATATGTGTAAAAGAACCACATCTTCCACACCTGCAACAAGCCAAACATTGTAATCAAACTTGCTGTAATAAAAAATAAAAATTAAATTAAAAACACGAACAAGAAGTAGGGAGACAAACTTGAGGGGCTTTCTCCTTGCACATTCCATTCTAAATTCCAATCTAGAACACGACTTCCATTGAGGCTCTGTTGCCCTAGTAACCAGAATTGGTAAGGGAGAACTGCTGCCACCTTGTGGCCGTTTCACACAACAGCAGCTTTAATCCCAGCGCTAATGGTCAGTTGATATTCAAAATCATTGCAGGCCTGTAAATGACACCTGCCCTGAAAACAAATCCTGGGGTCACATATCGACCAAAAAATTCAAAGGACGTCCATATTTCAAAACGACCGTTTCAAAAGCCATATTTTAGGCACATTAGTGTTCTGCTTCTTTTTCTTTCTTACTTTTTTGGTTAAAAACACGGGAATGGAAAAAGGCATCCCTCAGAAGGGGCGAAAATAGTTGCAAACGAATCAATGGACAAAGTTTTAATCTCCAATATATATAAACAGCTCATGCAGCTTAATATTAAAAAAACAAACAACCCAATACAAAAATGGGTAGAAGATCTAAAGATACGTTTCTTCAAAGAAGACACAGAGATGTCCAAGACGCACATGAAAATCTGCTCAACAGCACTAATTATTAGAGAAATGCAAATCAAAACTACAATGAGTTATCACCTCACACCTGTTAGAACCGGCATCATCAGAAAATCTACAAACAACAAATTCTGGGGAGGGTGTGGACAAAAGGAACCCTCTTCCACTATTGGTGGGAATGTAAATTGATACACTCACTATGGAGAACAGTATGGAGATTCCTTAAAAAAAAATCGAAATAGAATTACCATCTGATCAAGCAATCCCACTTCTGGGCATATACCCAAAGAAAACCATAAATCAAAAAGGCACATTCACCACAATGTTCATTGCAGCACTATTTACAATAGCCAGGTAATGGAAGCAACCTAAATGCCCACAGACAGATGAATGGATAAAATTGGGGTACATATATAAAATGGAATATTACTCGGCCATAAAAAGGAATGAAACTGGGTCTTTTGCAGAGACATCGATGGATCTAGAGACTGTCATACAGAATGAAGTAAGTCAGAAAGAGGAAAACAAATATTGTATATTAATGCATATATGTGGAACCTAAAAAATGGTACAGATGAACTGGTTTGCAGGGAAGAAATAGAGACACAGAGGTAGAGAAGAAACATATGGACACCAAGTGTGGGAAGCCATGGGGTGGTGGTGGTGGGATGAGTTGGGAGTTTGAGATTGACCTGTATACATATATATGCATAAAATACATAACTAATAATAACCCGCTGTATAAAAAAGTAAATAAAATTAAATTTCAAAATTTTAAAATATAAAATTTAAAAATAAAACAGAAAAAAGTTCTTCCCATCACACAGATGTATTTATAGGAATGAATTATTTCCATGCTTATATCTATAAATACATAAAAGAGGAATAAAATCTAACTTGAACCATAAACGAAAAAAAAACCTGAACCCACCAGTTATACAGAGGAAAACCCTATCAGGGCACTTGCTCCAGTGGTAAACAATTCTGAAATTGGTCAGAGGTGGGGAATCATCTCCCGTACAGCCAGCAACCCACCCCCCATGCAAGGAGCGTCCTCATTGCAAAGCTGTGGGACAGTGCCGAGGCATCTCTGAATAAAGGTGAGCTGAGCCCCAGGCCAGCTGCTGCTGAACTGTTCCCACCCTTCCCAGGTAAAACACCTGAATATGTACAAAGGCTTGAAAGCCTAGAGGAAGGGCCGTGGAGCCACACCAGCGACAGCACGCAGGCCAACTTGGTGACTGCAGGCCAGCCAGGGTGATCCTGGCCCCTTGTGCACTTCCGGAAGATTTCCATTGTCCTGCCTGAGATACCCCTCTTGTCCCGGGCCCCACTGCATTTTTCCTTCCTCACCTCTGTCCGGAGAGAAATTCCAGCGGAAGGTATGGGTGACACATCCTCTTCTTTACAGGTGGCAGCCTGGCAACTCCTGCAGAAAGGCCAGCAGAACCCCACTCTCACCGGGCCACCAACAAAGCTGTGGCCCCTCACTCCCTCCCACCAGCACAGCCCCGAGACTGCTGACGGGGCAGAGAATATGGAGTCAGGCACAGCTTCAGGGGCTATTGCTGCCTGGAGCGCTGTTTATATTGACCTCAACCAGGCAGACCTGGGGAGGGCCGGCCGGCAGGGTAAGGCTGCCCAGGTCAGCTAATCCACAACCCTCAGGGAATCACATTGTTGAAAATGGACCTCGCTAAGGCAGAACAGAAGCCAAGGAAAATAAGGACACAATGCCATTTGCTGCGCCGTAGATGAGTCTAGATGTAATCACGTGACTTGTAGTAAGTCAGAAAGTGAAAGACACATATCATTTCATATCACTTATAGGTGTTACCTAAAATAGAAACCTGGGCAGTCATTTCCACTGAGAAGTGCAATCATAGATTCATTAAACAAACTTATGGTTCTCCAATGGAAAGGTGTGAGGATTGGTTTCATTACGATATTGGGGTTAACAGACATATACAAACACAGGTGATATATATAATCACCTAAGACCTACGGAATACAAAGAGAGGACTACTCAACATTCTGTCATAATATACATGGGCAAAGCATCCCAGGAAAAACAGACATCTGTATATGTGTAAAAGAACCACATCTTCCACACCTACAACAAGCCAAACATTGTAATCAAACTTGCTGTAATAAAAAATAAAAAATTAACTTAAAAACACGAACAAGAAGTAGTGAGACAAACTTGAAGGGCTTTCTCCTGGCACATTCCATTCTGAATTCCAATCAAGAACACGACTTCCATTGAGGCTCTGTTGCACTAATAACCAGATTTGAAAGAGAGAACTGCTGCCACCTTGTGGCCGTTTCACACAACAGCAGCTTTAATCCCAGCGCTAAAGGTCAGTTGATAGTCAAAATCATTGCAGGCCTGTAAATGACACCTGCCCTGAAAACAAATCCTGGGGTCATATATCGACCAAAAAATTCAAAGGACGTCCATATTTCAAAACGACCGTTTCAAAAGCCATATTTTACGCACATTAGTGTTCTGCTTCTTTGTCTTTCTTTCTTTTTTGGTTAAAAAAACGGGAATGGAAAAAGGCATCCCTCAGAAAGGGCGAAAATCGTCGCAAACGAATCAATGGACAAAGGTTTACTCTCCAATATATATAAACAGCTCATGCGGCTTAATATTAAAAAAAACAAACAACCCAATACAAAAATGGGCAGAAGATCTAAAGAGACGTTTCTTCAAAGAAGACACAGAGATGGCCAAGACGCACATGAAAAGCTGCTCAAGAGCACTAATTATTAGAGAAATGCAAATCAAAACTACAATGAGGTATCACCTCACACCTGTTAGAATCGGCATCATCAGAAAATCTACAAACAACAAATTCTGGGGACGGTGGGGACAAAAGGATCCCTCTTCCACTATTGGTGGGAATGTAAATTGATACAGTCACTATGGAGAACACTATGGAGTTTCCTTAAAAAAACTAGAAATAGAATTACCATCTGATCCAGCAATCCCACTTCTGGGCATATACTCAGAGAAAACCATAAATCAAAAAGGCACATTCACCACAATGTTCATTGCAGCACTATTTACAATAGCCAGGTAATGGATGCAAACTAAATGCCCACAGACAGATGAATGGATAAAGATGTGGTATATGTATAAAGTGGAATATTACTCAGCCATAAAAAGGAATGAAACTGGGTCATTTGTAGAGACATCGATGGATCTAGAGACTGTCATACAGAATGAAGTAAGTCAGAAAGAGGACAAATATTGTATATTAATGCATATATGTGGAACCTAAAAACTGGTACAGATGAACTGGTTTGCAGGGAAGAAATAGAGACAGAGGTAGAGAACAAACGTATGGACACCAAGTGTGGGAAGCCATGGTGTGGTGGTGGTGGGATGAGTTGGGAGATAGGGATTGACCTGCATACATGTATATGCATAAAACACATAACTGATAATAACCCGCTGTATAAAAAAGTAAATAAAATTAAATTTCAAAATTTTCAAAAATAAAATTTAAAAATAATACAGAAAAAAGTTCTTCCCTTCACACAGATGTATTTATAGGAATGAATTATTTCCATGCTTATATCTATAAATACATAAAAGAGGAATAAAATCTAACTTGAACCATAAAAGAAAAAAAAACCTGAACCCACCAGTTATACAGAAGAAAACCCTATCAGGGCACTTGCTCCAGCGGTAAACAATTCAGAAATTGGTCAGAGGTGGGGAATCATCTCCCATACAGCCAGCAACCCACACCCCACGCAAGGAGCGTCCTCATTGCAAAGCTGGGGGACCGTGCCGAGGCATCTCTGAATAAAGGTGAGCTGAGCCACAGCACAGCTGCTGCTGAACTGTTCCCACCCTTCCCAGGTAAAACACCTGAATATGTACAAGGGCTTGAAAGACTAGAGGAATGGCCGTGGAGCCACACCAGCAACAGCACGCAGGCCAACTTGGTGCCTGCAGGCCAGCCAGGGTGGTCCTGACCCCGGGCGCTCTTCCGGAAGCTTTCCATTGTCCTGCCTGAGATACCCCACCTGTCCCGGCCCCCACTGCTTTTTTCCTTCCTCACCTCTGTCCGAAGAGATATTCCAGCGGAAGTTATGGGTGACACATCCTCTTCTTTACAGGTGGCAGTGTGGCAACTCCTGCAGAAAGGCCAGCAGAACCCCACTCACACTGGGCCACCAACAAAGCTGTGGCCCCTCATTCCCTCCCACCAGCACAGCCCCGAGACTGCTGACGGGGCAGAGAATATGGAGTCAGGCACAGCTTCTGGGGCTATTGCTGCCTGGAGCGCTGTTTATATTGACCTCAACCAGGCACACCTGGGGAGGGCCGGGCGGCAGGGTAAGGCTGCCCAGGTCAGCTAATCCACAACACTCAGGGAATCACATTGTTGAAAATGCACCATGCTAAGGCAGAAGAGAAGCCAAGGAAAAAAAGAACACAATGCCATTTGCACCACCGTAGATGAGTCTAGAGGTAATCACGTGACTTGTAGTAAGTCAGAAAGTGAAAGACACATATCATATCATATCACTTATAGGTGTTACCTAAAAATGGATACCAGGGCAGATATTTCCACCGAGAAGGGCAATCAGAGATTCATTAAACAAACTTATTGTTCAGCAATGGAAAGGTGTGAGGATGGGTTTCATTACGATATCGGGGTTAACAGACTTATACAAACACAGGTGACATATATAATCACCAAAAACCTACGGAATACCAAAAGACTACTCATCATTCTGTCATAACGTACATGGGAAAAGGATCCCAGGAAAAACAGACATGTGTATATGTGTAAAAGAACCACATCTTCCACACCTCCAACAAGCCAAACATTGTAATCAAACTTGCTGTAATAAAAAATAAAAATTAAATTAAAAACACGAACAAGAAGTAGGGAGACAAACTTGAGGGGCTTTCTCCTGGCACATTCCATTCTAAATTCCAATCTAGAACACGACTTCCATTGAGGCTCTGTTGCCCTAGTAACCAGAATTGGTAAGGGAGAACTGCTGCCACCTTGTGGCCGTTTCACACAACAGCAGCTTTAATCCCAGCGCTCATGGTCAGTTGATATTCAAAATCATTGCAGGCCTGTAAATGACACCTTCCCTGAAAACAAATCCTGGGGTCACATATCGACCAAAAAATTCAAAGGACGTCCATATTTCAAAACGACCGTTTCAAAAGGCATATTTTATGCACATTAGTGTACTGCTTCTTTTTCTTTCTTTCTTTTTTGGTTAAAAACACGGGAATGGAAAAAGGCATCCCTCAGAAGGGGCGAAAATAGTTGCAAACGAATCAATGGACAAAGGATTAATCTCCAATATATATAAACAGCTCATGCAGCTTAATATTAAAAAAACAAACAACCCAATACAAAAATGGGCAGAAGATCTTAAATACGTTTCTTCAAAGAAGACACAGAGATGGCCAAGACGCACATGAAAAGCTGCTCAACAGCACTAATTATTAGAGAAATGCAAATCAAAACTACAATGAGGTATCACCTCACACCAGTTAGAATCGGCATCATCAGAAAATCTACAAACAACAAATTCTGGGGAGGGTGTGGACAAAAGGAGCCCTCTTCCACTTTTGGTGGGAATGTAAATTGATACAGTCACTATGGAGAACAGTATGGAGTTTCTTTAAAAAAAAAACTCGGAATAGAATTACCATCTGATCAAGCAATCCCACTTCTGGGCATATACCCAAAGAAAACCATAAATCAAAAAGGCACATTCACCACAATGTTCATTGCAGCACTATTTACAATAGCCAGGTAATGGAAGCAACCTAAATGCCCACAGACAGATGAATGGATAAAGATGGGGTACATATATAAAATGGAATATTACTCGGCCATAAAAAGGATCGAAACTGGGTCATTTGTAGAGACATCGATGGATCTAGAGACTGTCATACAGAATGAAGTAAGTCAGAAAGAGAAAAACAAATATTGTATATTAATGCATATATGTGGAACCTAAAAAATGGTACAGATGAACTGGTTTGCAGGGAAGAAATAGAGACACAGAGGTAGAGAACAAACGTATGGACACCAAGTGTGGGAAGCAATGGGGTGGTGGTGGTGGGACGAGTTGGGAGATTGAGATTGACCTGTATACATGTATATGCATAAAATACATAACTAATAATAACCTGGTGTAATATAAAAGTAAATAAAATTAAATTTCAAAATTTTAAAAAATAAAATTTAAATATAAAACAGAAAAAAGTTCTTCCCTTCACACAGATGTATTTATAAGAATGAATTATTTCCATGCTTATATCTATAAATATATAAAAGAGGAATAATATCTAACTTGAACCATAAAAGAAAAAAAACCTGAACCCACCAGTTATACAGAGGAAAACCCTATCAGGGCACTTGCTCTAGCGGCAAACAATTCTGAAATTGGTCATAGGTGGGGAATCATCTCCCATACAGCCAGCAACCCACCCCCCACGCAAGGAGCGTCCTCATTGCAAAGCTGGGGGATCGAGCCGAGGCATCTCTGAATAAAGGTGAGCTGAGCCCCAGGCCAGCTGCTGCTGAACTCTTCCCACCCTTCCCAGGTAAAACACCTGAATATGTACAAGGGAGTGAAAGACTAGAGGAAGGGCCGTGGAGCCACACCAGCGACAGCACGCAGGCCAACATGATGCCTGCAGCCCAGCCAGGGTGGTCCTGGCCCCGGGCGCTCTTCTGGAAGCTTTCCATTGTCCTGCCTGAGATACCCCACCTGTCCCGGCCCACACTGCTTTTTTCCTTCCTCACCTCTGTCCGGAGAGAAATTCCAGCGGAAGGTATGGGTGACACATCCTCTTCTTTACAGGTGGCAGCCTGGCAACTCCTGCAGAAAGGCCAGCAGAACTCCACTCACACCGGGGCACCAACAAAGCTGTGGCCCCTCACTCCCTCCCACCAGCACAGCCCCGAGACTGCTCACGGGGCAGAGAATATGGAGGCAGGCACAGCTTCAGGGGCTATTGCTGCCTGGAGCGCTGTTTATATTGACCTCAACCAGGCACACCTGGGGAGGGCCGGCCGGCAGGATAAGGCTGCCCACGTCAGCTAATCCACAACCCTCAGGGAATCACAGTGTTGAAAATGGACCTCGCTAAAGCAGAATAGAAGCCAAGGAAAAAAAGGACACAATGCCATTTGCAGCAACGTAGATGAGTCTAGAGGTTATCACGTGACTGGTAGTAAGTCAGAAAGTGAAAGACACATATCGTATCATATCACTTTTAGGTGTTACCTAAAAATGGATACCAGGGCAGATATTTCCACGGAGAAGGGCAATCACAGATTCATTAAACAAACTTATGGTTCACCAATGGAAAGGTGTGAGGATTGGTTTCATTAAGATATTGGGGTTAACAGACATATACAAACAGAGGTGACATATATAATCACCTAAGACCTACGGAATACAAAGAGAAGACTACTCAACATTCTGTCATAACGAACATGGGAAAAGGGTCCCAGGAAGAACAGACATCTGTATATGTGTAAAAGAACCACATCTTCCACACCTGCAACAAGCCAAACATTGTAATCAAACTTGCTGTAATAAAAAATAAAAATTAAATTAAAAACACGAACAAGAAGTAGGGAGACAAACTTGAGGGGCTTTCTCCTTGCACATTCCATTCTAAATTCCAATCTAGAACACGACTTCCATTGAGGCTCTGTTGCCCTAGTAACCAGAATTGGTAAGGGAGAACTGCTGCCACCTTGTGGCCGTTTCACACAACAGCAGCTTTAATCCCAGCGCTAATGGTCAGTTGATATTCAAAATCATTGCAGGCCTGTAAATGACACCTGCCCTGAAAACAAATCCTGGGGTCACATATCGACCAAAAAATTCAAAGGACGTCCATATTTCAAAACGACCGTTTCAAAAGCCATATTTTAGGCACATTAGTGTTCTGCTTCTTTTTCTTTCTTACTTTTTTGGTTAAAAACACGGGAATGGAAAAAGGCATCCCTCAGAAGGGGCGAAAATAGTTGCAAACGAATCAATGGACAAAGTTTTAATCTCCAATATATATAAACAGCTCATGCAGCTTAATATTAAAAAAACAAACAACCCAATACAAAAATGGGTAGAAGATCTAAAGATACGTTTCTTCAAAGAAGACACAGAGATGTCCAAGACGCACATGAAAATCTGCTCAACAGCACTAATTATTAGAGAAATGCAAATCAAAACTACAATGAGTTATCACCTCACACCTGTTAGAACCGGCATCATCAGAAAATCTACAAACAACAAATTCTGGGGAGGGTGTGGACAAAAGGAACCCTCTTCCACTATTGGTGGGAATGTAAATTGATACACTCACTATGGAGAACAGTATGGAGATTCCTTAAAAAAAAATCGAAATAGAATTACCATCTGATCAAGCAATCCCACTTCTGGGCATATACCCAAAGAAAACCATAAATCAAAAAGGCACATTCACCACAATGTTCATTGCAGCACTATTTACAATAGCCAGGTAATGGAAGCAACCTAAATGCCCACAGACAGATGAATGGATAAAATTGGGGTACATATATAAAATGGAATATTACTCGGCCATAAAAAGGAATGAAACTGGGTCTTTTGCAGAGACATCGATGGATCTAGAGACTGTCATACAGAATGAAGTAAGTCAGAAAGAGGAAAACAAATATTGTATATTAATGCATATATGTGGAACCTAAAAAATGGTACAGATGAACTGGTTTGCAGGGAAGAAATAGAGACACAGAGGTAGAGAAGAAACATATGGACACCAAGTGTGGGAAGCCATGGGGTGGTGGTGGTGGGATGAGTTGGGAGTTTGAGATTGACCTGTATACATATATATGCATAAAATACATAACTAATAATAACCCGCTGTATAAAAAAGTAAATAAAATTAAATTTCAAAATTTTAAAATATAAAATTTAAAAATAAAACAGAAAAAAGTTCTTCCCATCACACAGATGTATTTATAGGAATGAATTATTTCCATGCTTATATCTATAAATACATAAAAGAGGAATAAAATCTAACTTGAACCATAAACGAAAAAAAAACCTGAACCCACCAGTTATACAGAGGAAAACCCTATCAGGGCACTTGCTCCAGTGGTAAACAATTCTGAAATTGGTCAGAGGTGGGGAATCATCTCCCGTACAGCCAGCAACCCACCCCCCATGCAAGGAGCGTCCTCATTGCAAAGCTGTGGGACAGTGCCGAGGCATCTCTGAATAAAGGTGAGCTGAGCCCCAGGCCAGCTGCTGCTGAACTGTTCCCACCCTTCCCAGGTAAAACACCTGAATATGTACAAAGGCTTGAAAGCCTAGAGGAAGGGCCGTGGAGCCACACCAGCGACAGCACGCAGGCCAACTTGGTGACTGCAGGCCAGCCAGGGTGATCCTGGCCCCTTGTGCACTTCCGGAAGATTTCCATTGTCCTGCCTGAGATACCCCTCTTGTCCCGGGCCCCACTGCATTTTTCCTTCCTCACCTCTGTCCGGAGAGAAATTCCAGCGGAAGGTATGGGTGACACATCCTCTTCTTTACAGGTGGCAGCCTGGCAACTCCTGCAGAAAGGCCAGCAGAACCCCACTCTCACCGGGCCACCAACAAAGCTGTGGCCCCTCACTCCCTCCCACCAGCACAGCCCCGAGACTGCTGACGGGGCAGAGAATATGGAGTCAGGCACAGCTTCAGGGGCTATTGCTGCCTGGAGCGCTGTTTATATTGACCTCAACCAGGCAGACCTGGGGAGGGCCGGCCGGCAGGGTAAGGCTGCCCAGGTCAGCTAATCCACAACCCTCAGGGAATCACATTGTTGAAAATGGACCTCGCTAAGGCAGAACAGAAGCCAAGGAAAATAAGGACACAATGCCATTTGCTGCGCCGTAGATGAGTCTAGATGTAATCACGTGACTTGTAGTAAGTCAGAAAGTGAAAGACACATATCATTTCATATCACTTATAGGTGTTACCTAAAATAGAAACCTGGGCAGTCATTTCCACTGAGAAGTGCAATCATAGATTCATTAAACAAACTTATGGTTCTCCAATGGAAAGGTGTGAGGATTGGTTTCATTACGATATTGGGGTTAACAGACATATACAAACACAGGTGATATATATAATCACCTAAGACCTACGGAATACAAAGAGAGGACTACTCAACATTCTGTCATAATATACATGGGCAAAGCATCCCAGGAAAAACAGACATCTGTATATGTGTAAAAGAACCACATCTTCCACACCTACAACAAGCCAAACATTGTAATCAAACTTGCTGTAATAAAAAATAAAAAATTAACTTAAAAACACGAACAAGAAGTAGTGAGACAAACTTGAAGGGCTTTCTCCTGGCACATTCCATTCTGAATTCCAATCAAGAACACGACTTCCATTGAGGCTCTGTTGCACTAATAACCAGATTTGAAAGAGAGAACTGCTGCCACCTTGTGGCCGTTTCACACAACAGCAGCTTTAATCCCAGCGCTAAAGGTCAGTTGATAGTCAAAATCATTGCAGGCCTGTAAATGACACCTGCCCTGAAAACAAATCCTGGGGTCATATATCGACCAAAAAATTCAAAGGACGTCCATATTTCAAAACGACCGTTTCAAAAGCCATATTTTACGCACATTAGTGTTCTGCTTCTTTGTCTTTCTTTCTTTTTTGGTTAAAAAAACGGGAATGGAAAAAGGCATCCCTCAGAAAGGGCGAAAATCGTCGCAAACGAATCAATGGACAAAGGTTTACTCTCCAATATATATAAACAGCTCATGCGGCTTAATATTAAAAAAAACAAACAACCCAATACAAAAATGGGCAGAAGATCTAAAGAGACGTTTCTTCAAAGAAGACACAGAGATGGCCAAGACGCACATGAAAAGCTGCTCAAGAGCACTAATTATTAGAGAAATGCAAATCAAAACTACAATGAGGTATCACCTCACACCTGTTAGAATCGGCATCATCAGAAAATCTACAAACAACAAATTCTGGGGACGGTGGGGACAAAAGGATCCCTCTTCCACTATTGGTGGGAATGTAAATTGATACAGTCACTATGGAGAACACTATGGAGTTTCCTTAAAAAAACTAGAAATAGAATTACCATCTGATCCAGCAATCCCACTTCTGGGCATATACTCAGAGAAAACCATAAATCAAAAAGGCACATTCACCACAATGTTCATTGCAGCACTATTTACAATAGCCAGGTAATGGATGCAAACTAAATGCCCACAGACAGATGAATGGATAAAGATGTGGTATATGTATAAAGTGGAATATTACTCAGCCATAAAAAGGAATGAAACTGGGTCATTTGTAGAGACATCGATGGATCTAGAGACTGTCATACAGAATGAAGTAAGTCAGAAAGAGGACAAATATTGTATATTAATGCATATATGTGGAACCTAAAAACTGGTACAGATGAACTGGTTTGCAGGGAAGAAATAGAGACAGAGGTAGAGAACAAACGTATGGACACCAAGTGTGGGAAGCCATGGTGTGGTGGTGGTGGGATGAGTTGGGAGATAGGGATTGACCTGCATACATGTATATGCATAAAACACATAACTGATAATAACCCGCTGTATAAAAAAGTAAATAAAATTAAATTTCAAAATTTTCAAAAATAAAATTTAAAAATAATACAGAAAAAAGTTCTTCCCTTCACACAGATGTATTTATAGGAATGAATTATTTCCATGCTTATATCTATAAATACATAAAAGAGGAATAAAATCTAACTTGAACCATAAAAGAAAAAAAAACCTGAACCCACCAGTTATACAGAAGAAAACCCTATCAGGGCACTTGCTCCAGCGGTAAACAATTCAGAAATTGGTCAGAGGTGGGGAATCATCTCCCATACAGCCAGCAACCCACACCCCACGCAAGGAGCGTCCTCATTGCAAAGCTGGGGGACCGTGCCGAGGCATCTCTGAATAAAGGTGAGCTGAGCCACAGCACAGCTGCTGCTGAACTGTTCCCACCCTTCCCAGGTAAAACACCTGAATATGTACAAGGGCTTGAAAGACTAGAGGAATGGCCGTGGAGCCACACCAGCAACAGCACGCAGGCCAACTTGGTGCCTGCAGGCCAGCCAGGGTGGTCCTGACCCCGGGCGCTCTTCCGGAAGCTTTCCATTGTCCTGCCTGAGATACCCCACCTGTCCCGGCCCCCACTGCTTTTTTCCTTCCTCACCTCTGTCCGAAGAGATATTCCAGCGGAAGTTATGGGTGACACATCCTCTTCTTTACAGGTGGCAGTGTGGCAACTCCTGCAGAAAGGCCAGCAGAACCCCACTCACACTGGGCCACCAACAAAGCTGTGGCCCCTCATTCCCTCCCACCAGCACAGCCCCGAGACTGCTGACGGGGCAGAGAATATGGAGTCAGGCACAGCTTCTGGGGCTATTGCTGCCTGGAGCGCTGTTTATATTGACCTCAACCAGGCACACCTGGGGAGGGCCGGGCGGCAGGGTAAGGCTGCCCAGGTCAGCTAATCCACAACACTCAGGGAATCACATTGTTGAAAATGCACCATGCTAAGGCAGAAGAGAAGCCAAGGAAAAAAAGAACACAATGCCATTTGCACCACCGTAGATGAGTCTAGAGGTAATCACGTGACTTGTAGTAAGTCAGAAAGTGAAAGACACATATCATATCATATCACTTATAGGTGTTACCTAAAAATGGATACCAGGGCAGATATTTCCACCGAGAAGGGCAATCAGAGATTCATTAAACAAACTTATTGTTCAGCAATGGAAAGGTGTGAGGATGGGTTTCATTACGATATCGGGGTTAACAGACTTATACAAACACAGGTGACATATATAATCACCAAAAACCTACGGAATACCAAAAGACTACTCATCATTCTGTCATAACGTACATGGGAAAAGGATCCCAGGAAAAACAGACATGTGTATATGTGTAAAAGAACCACATCTTCCACACCTCCAACAAGCCAAACATTGTAATCAAACTTGCTGTAATAAAAAATAAAAATTAAATTAAAAACACGAACAAGAAGTAGGGAGACAAACTTGAGGGGCTTTCTCCTGGCACATTCCATTCTAAATTCCAATCTAGAACACGACTTCCATTGAGGCTCTGTTGCCCTAGTAACCAGAATTGGTAAGGGAGAACTGCTGCCACCTTGTGGCCGTTTCACACAACAGCAGCTTTAATCCCAGCGCTAATGGTCAGTTGATATTCAAAATCATTGCAGGCCTGTAAATGACACCTTCCCTGAAAACAAATCCTGGGGTCACATATCGACCAAAAAATTCAAAGGACGTCCATATTTCAAAACGACCGTTTCAAAAGGCATATTTTATGCACATTAGTGTACTGCTTCTTTTTCTTTCTTTCTTTTTTGGTTAAAAACACGGGAATGGAAAAAGGCATCCCTCAGAAGGGGCGAAAATAGTTGCAAACGAATCAATGGACAAAGGATTAATCTCCAATATATATAAACAGCTCATGCAGCTTAATATTAAAAAAACAAACAACCCAATACAAAAATGGGCAGAAGATCTTAAATACGTTTCTTCAAAGAAGACACAGAGATGGCCAAGACGCACATGAAAAGCTGCTCAACAGCACTAATTATTAGAGAAATGCAAATCAAAACTACAATGAGGTATCACCTCACACCAGTTAGAATCGGCATCATCAGAAAATCTACAAACAACAAATTCTGGGGAGGGTGTGGACAAAAGGAGCCCTCTTCCACTTTTGGTGGGAATGTAAATTGATACAGTCACTATGGAGAACAGTATGGAGTTTCTTTAAAAAAAAAACTCGGAATAGAATTACCATCTGATCAAGCAATCCCACTTCTGGGCATATACCCAAAGAAAACCATAAATCAAAAAGGCACATTCACCACAATGTTCATTGCAGCACTATTTACAATAGCCAGGTAATGGAAGCAACCTAAATGCCCACAGACAGATGAATGGATAAAGATGGGGTACATATATAAAATGGAATATTACTCGGCCATAAAAAGGATCGAAACTGGGTCATTTGTAGAGACATCGATGGATCTAGAGACTGTCATACAGAATGAAGTAAGTCAGAAAGAGAAAAACAAATATTGTATATTAATGCATATATGTGGAACCTAAAAAATGGTACAGATGAACTGGTTTGCAGGGAAGAAATAGAGACACAGAGGTAGAGAACAAACGTATGGACACCAAGTGTGGGAAGCAATGGGGTGGTGGTGGTGGGACGAGTTGGGAGATTGAGATTGACCTGTATACATGTATATGCATAAAATACATAACTAATAATAACCTGGTGTAATATAAAAGTAAATAAAATTAAATTTCAAAATTTTAAAAAATAAAATTTAAATATAAAACAGAAAAAAGTTCTTCCCTTCACACAGATGTATTTATAAGAATGAATTATTTCCATGCTTATATCTATAAATATATAAAAGAGGAATAATATCTAACTTGAACCATAAAAGAAAAAAAACCTGAACCCACCAGTTATACAGAGGAAAACCCTATCAGGGCACTTGCTCTAGCGGCAAACAATTCTGAAATTGGTCATAAGGTGGGGAATCATCTCCCATACAGCCCAGCAACCCACCCCCCACGCAAGGAGCGTCCTCATTGCAAAGCTGGGGGATCGAGCCGAGGCATCTCTGAATAAAGGTGAGCTGAGCCCCAGGCCAGCTGCTGCTGAACTCTTCCCACCCTTCCCAGGTAAAACACCTGAATATGTACAAGGGAGTGAAAGACTAGAGGAAGGGCCGTGGAGCCACACCAGCGACAGCACGCAGGCCAACATGATGCCTGCAGCCCAGCCAGGGTGGTCCTGGCCCCGGGCGCTCTTCTGGAAGCTTTCCATTGTCCTGCCTGAGATACCCCACCTGTCCCGGCCCACCACCTGCTTTTTTTCCTTCCTCACCTCTGTCAGGAGAGAAATTCCAGCGGAAGGTATGGGTGACACATCCTCTTCTTTACAGGTGGCAGCCTGGCAACTCCTGCAGAAAGGCCAGCAGAACTCCACTCACACCGGGGCACCAACAAAGCTGTGGCCCCTCACTCCCTCCCACCAGCACAGCCCCGAGACTGCTCACGGGGCAGAGAATAATGGAGGCAGGCACAGCTTCAGGGGCTATTGCTGCCTGGAGCGCTGTTTATATTGACCTCAACCAGGCACACCTGGGGAGGGCCGGCCGGCAGGATAAGGCTGCCCACGTCAGCTAATCCACAACCCTCAGGGAATCACAGTGTTAAAATGGACCTCGCTAAAGCAGAATAGAAGCCAAGGAAAAAAAGGACACAATGCCATTTGCAGCAACGTAGATGAGTCTAGAGGTTATCACGTGACTGGTAGTAAGTCAGAAAGTGAAAGACACATATCGTATCATATCACTTTTAGGTGTTACCTAAAAATGGATACCAGGGCAGATATTTCCACGGAGAAGGGCAATCACAGATTCATTAAACAAACTTATGGTTCACCAATGGAAAGGTGTGAGGATTGGTTTCATTAAGATATTGGGGTTAACAGACATATACAAACAGAGGTGACATATATAATCACCTAAGACCTACGGAATACAAAGAGAAGACTACTCAACATTCTGTCATAACGAACATGGGAAAA